>NC_090356.1:34604538-34912921 GCF_035084215.1 Heptranchias perlo | reverse complement strand
GGAAGCCCTAGAGGAGTACAAAAAGTGCAGGGGGATACTTAAAAAAGAAATTAGGAGATCAAGGAGGGGCCATGAAATAACACTGGCGAGCAAAATAAAGGAAAATCCTAAGATGTTTTATAAGTATATTAAGGGTAAGAGGATGACTAGGGAAAAAATAGGGCCCATTAGGGACAAAAATGGCAATCTGTGTGTGGAGCCGGCAGATGTAGGAGGGGTTCTAAATGAATTTTTTGCATCTGTTTTCACTATGGAGAAGGACGATGTAGACATAGAAATACGGCAGGGGGACTGTGATATACTCGAACATATTAACATCGAGCGGGAGGAGGTATTGGCGGTTTTAGCAGGCCTAAAAATGGATAAATCCCCAGGCCCGGACGAAATGTATCCCAGGCTACTGTGTGAGGCAAAGGAGGAGATTGCGGGGGCTCTGACACATATATTCAGAACCTCTCTGGCCACAGGGGATGTGCCAGAGGACTGGAGAACCGCTAATGTAGTACCATTATTCAAGAAGGGGAGTAGGGAAAAACCAGGGAACTACAGGCCAGTGAGCCTAACATCAGTGGTCGGAAAATTATTGGAAAAAATTCTGAAGGACAAAATTAGTCTCCAATTGGAGAAGCAAGGATTAATCAGGGATAGTCAACATGGCTTTGTCAAGGGAAGATCATGTCTGACTAATTTGATTGAATTTTTTGAGGGGGTGACTAGGCGTGTGGATGAGGGTAACGCAGCGGATGTGGTGTACATGGATTTCAGTAAGGCCTTCGATAAAGTCCCCCACAGGAGACTGGTCAAGAAGGTACGAGCCCATGGAATCCAGGGTGCCTTGGCACTTTGGATACAAAACTGGCTTAATGGCAGAAGGCAGAGGGTGATGGTCGAAGGTTGTTTTTGTGATTGGAAGCCTGTGGCCAGTGGGGTACTACAGGGACTAGTGCTGGGTCCCTTGCTGTTTGTGGTCTACATTAATGACTTGGATATGAATGTAAAAGGTATGATCAGTAAGTTCGCTGATGATACAAAAATTGGTAGGGTGGTAAATAGCGAGGAGGATAGCCTCAGTCTGCAGGACGATATAGATGGGTTGGTCAGATGGGCGGAACAGTGGCAAATGGAATTTAACCCGGAAAAGTGCGAGGTGATGCACTTTGGAGGGACTAACAAGGAAAGGGAATACACAATGAATGGGAGGACCCTAGGCAAGACAGAGGGTCAGAGGGATCTTGGTGTGCAAGTTCACAGATCCCTGAAGACGGCGGAACAGGTAGATAAGGTGGTAAAGAAGGCATATGGGATACTTGCCTTTATTAGCCGAGGCATAGAATATAAGAGCAAGGAGGTTATGATGGAGCTGTATAAAACACTGGTTAGGCCACAGCTGGAGTACTGTGTGCAGTTCTGGTCGCCACACTACAGGAAGGATGTGATCGCTTTGGAGAGGGTGCAGAGGAGATTCACCAGGATGTTACCAGGGCTGGAGCGCTTCAGCTATGAAGAGAGACTGGGAAGATTGGGTTTGTTTTCCTTGGAGCAGAGGAGGCTGAGGGGGGACATGATTGAGGTGTACAAAATTATGAGGGGCACAGATAGGATGGATACTAAGGAGCTTTTTCCCTTCGTTGAGGGTTCTATAACAAGGGGACATAGATTCAAGGTAAAAGGCGGGAGGTTTGGAGGGGATTTGAGAAAGAACTTTTTCACCCAGAGGGTGGTTGGAGTCTGGAACTCACTGCCTGATAGGGTTGTGGAGGCAGGAACCCTCACAACATTCAAGAAGCATTTGGATGAGCACTTGAAATGCCATAGCATACAAGGCTATGGACCAAATGCTGGAATATGGGATTAGAGTGGACAAGGCTTGATGGCCGGTGCGGACACGATGGGCCGAAGGGCCTCTATCCGTGCTGTATAACTCTATGACTCTATGACTAGTGTTTTTTTCCCCTTATTATTCCTTATCTCTACCCAAACTGTTTCATTATCCTGATCCTTTGTCCCAATATCATTTCTCTGTATTACAGTGATTCCTTCCTTTATTAACATAGCCACCCCACCTCCCCTTCCTTCCTGCCTGTCCTTCCTGATTGTTAAATACCCTGGCATATTTAATTCCCAGTCGTTGTCACCCTGCAGCCATGTTTCTGTAATGGCCACAAGATCATACCCATACGTAGTTATTTGTGCCGTTAACTCGTCCATTTTGTTCCGAATGCTACGTGCATTCAGATAAAGAACTTTCAAATATGTTTTGTGACACTTAGTTCCTGCTTTTTCCTTTTTTAACACTTTACCTTTTACTCCACACCTTCTGTCCCTTCCTGACACGCTTTCCTCTGTCTCCCTGCTCAGGTTCCCAACCCCCTGCCACAGCTTTGATGCTGGGTTAATCGCCTTACGCCTTCTAGTTTTTATTTTATCTGTCGTGCCTAAAGTACACTTTCTTTCCGCTGCTCTACTCTTTTCCCTTTCACTTGTTCTTGAACAACTGTTTGTACTATTTGTATTGTAGATTTCCCCTGGGTCTTCCCCTCTCTTGCTGCTCTCAACTTTATTCCCTTCTGACTCCCCTGCTCAGGATCCCATCACCCTGCCACTCTAGTTTAAACCTTCCCCAACAGCACTAGCAAACACCCCCGCGAGGACATTGGTCCCGGTCCTGCTCGGGTGTAACCCGTCACGCTTGTACAGGTCCCACCTTCCCCAGAACCGGTCCCAATGTCCCAGGAATCTAAATCCCTCCCTCCTACACCATTGCTGCAGCCACACATTCAACTTGTCTATTCTCCTGTTCCTATACTCACTAGCACGTGGCACTGGTAGTAATCCTGAGATCACTACCTTTGAAGTCCTGCTTTTTAATTTATCTCCTAACTTCTTAAATTCACCTTGCAGGACCCCATCCCTTTTTTTACCTGTCGTTGGTACCAATATGGACCACGACTACTGGCTGTTCACCCTCCCCCTCCAGAATGCCCTGCAGCCGCTCCATGACATCCTTGACCCTTGCACCAGGGTGGCAACATACCATCCTGGAGTCACGTTTGCGGCCGCAGAAACGCCTATCTGTTCCCCTTACAATTGAATCCCCTATCACTATCGCCCTGCCACTCTTCTTCCTCCCCTCCTGTGCAGCAGAGCCACCCATGGTGCCCCGAACCTGGCTCTTGCTGCTTTCCCCTGATAAGCCATCTCCCCCAACAGTATCTAAAGCAGAATATCTGTTTGAGAGGGAGATGGCCCCAGGGGACTCATGCTCTACCTGCCCAGTCCTTTTACTCTGACTGGCGGTCACCCATTTCCTTTCTGCCTGCGTAATCTTTACCTGCGGTGTGACCACCTCACTGAACGTGCTATCCATGATAGTCTCAGCATCGCGGATGCTCCACAGTGAATCCACCCGCAGCTCCAGCTCCGAAAGACGGTTAGCCAGTAGCTGCAGCTGGACACACTTCCTGCACACATGGTCGCCAGGGACAGTGAGCTCACACGCTGCAAACAATGAGCTCACACACTGCAAACAGTGAGCTCACACGCTGCAAATAGTGAGCTCACACGCTGCAAACAGAGAGCTCACAGGCTGCAAACAGTGAGCTCGCACGCTGCAAACAGTGAGCTCGCACGCTGCAAACAGTGAGCTCGCACGCTGCAAACAGTGAGCTCAGAAGCTGCAAACAGAGAGCACACACGCTGCAAAGAATGATCTCACACACTGCAAACAATGAGCTCACACACTGCAAACAATGATCTCACACACTGCAAACAATGAGCTCACACACTGCAAACAATCAGATCACACACTCCAAACAGAGAGCTCACACTGCAAACAGTGAGCTCACACACTGTGAACAACAAACTCACACACTGCAAACAATGATCTCAAACACTGCAAACAACGAGCTCACAGACTGCAAACAATGAGCTCACACACTGCAAACAATGAGCTCACACGCTGCAAACAATGAGCTCACACGCTGCAAACAATGAGCTCACACGCTGCAAACAATGATCTCACACGCTGCAAACAATGATTTCACACGATGCAAACAATGAGCTCACACACTGCAAGCAGTGAGCTTACACACTGCAAACAATGATCTCACGCACTGCAAACAACGAGCTCACAGACTGCAAACAATGATCTCACACGCTGCAAACAGAGATCTCACACTGCAAACAACGAGTTTACACACTGCACACACGAGCTCACATACTGCAAACAACGAGCTCACAAGCTGCAAACAATGAACTCACACACTGCAAACAATGAGTTCACACACTGCAAACAGTGAGCTCGCACACTGCAAACAGTGAGCTCGCACACTGAAATCAACGAGTGCACAGGCTGCAAACAATAAGCTCACATATGTCAACAGCGGGGTAACACACTGCAAACAATGAGGTCACACAGGGCAACAACGAGCTCACACACTGCAAACAATAAGGTCACACACTGAAAACAATAAGGTCACACACTGAAAACAATGAGTTCACACACTGCAAACAGTGAGCTCGCACACTGCAATCAATGCGAGTACCGGCTGCAAACAATGAGCTCACATATGTCAACAGCGGGGTAACACACTGCAAACAACGAGGTCACACAGGGCAACAACGAGCTCACACATTGCAAACAGTGAGCTCACACGCTGCAAACAACGAAGTCACATGCTGCAAACAAGGAGCACCCACAATGCAAACAACAAGCTCACACACGGCAAACAATAAGCTCAAACACTGCAAACAATGAGCTCACCAAATGCAACCAACGAGCTCACAAACTGCAAGTTCTGAGCTCGCACACTGCAAACAACGAGCTCACAAACTGCAAACATCGAACATGCACGTTGCAAATAATGAACTTACACACTGTAAATAACGAGAACGCACTCTGTAAACAACGACCTCAGACACTATAGTGAGCTCACACAATGCAATAATGAGCTTACACACTGTAAACAATGAGATCACTCACGACAAACAATGAGCTCACACACTGCAAACAACAAGCTACAAACAGCAAACAACAAGGTCACACACTGCAAACAATGAGCTCACACACTGCAAATACTCAGCTCAAACTCTGCAAACATTGAACTCGCGTACTGTAAACAACGGGGACACAGAATCCAAACAGTGATCTCACAAACTGCAAACAATAAACTCACAGACTGTAAACAGTGAGCTCACACACAACAACAAGCAATGAGCTTGCACACTGCAAACAGTAAGCTCATACAATGCAAACAACGAGCTCACACACTGCAAACAATAAGCTCACACGTGGCAGCAAACAACGAGATTGCAAACTGCAAGCTCTCAGCTCACACACTGCAAACAACGAGCTCACACATTGCAAACAACGAGCTCACACACTGCAAACAGTGAGCTCACACACTGCAAACAGTGAGCTCACACACTGCAAACAACGAGCTCACACATTGCAAACAACGAGCTCACACACTGCAAACAGTGAGCTCACACACTGCAAACAATCAGCTCACACGCTGCAAACAGTGAGATCACACACTGCAAATAACGAGGTCACACACTGCAAACAGTGAGCACACTCACTGCAAACAACGAGCGCACACACCGCAAGCAACAAGCTCACAAAATGCAAATCAATGAGCTCACAAAATGCAAACAACCAGCTCACAAACTGCAAAACAGTGAGTTCACACATGGCAGCAAACAACGAGCTAACACACTGCAAACAATAACCTCACAAACTGCAAGTTCTGAGCTCACACTCTGCGAACAATGAGCTCACACACTGCAAACATCGAACATGCGCACTGTAGATCAAAGAATATAAACAGTGATCTCACAAATAGCAAATAATGAGCTTACATACTGGAAATAACGAGAACACACACTGGAAACAATGACCTCAGACACTATAGTGAGCTCACACTGCAATGAGCTCACACAATGCAATCAACAAGTGCACAGGCTGCAAACGATGAGCTCACATATTTCAACAGCGGGGTAACACACTGCAAACAACGAGGTCACACAGGGAAACAACGAGCTCACACACTGCAAACAAGGAGCACCCACAATGCAAACAACGAGCTCACACACTGCAAACAGTGAGCTCACACACTGCAAACAGTGAGCTCACACGCTGCAAACAACGAGGTCACACGCTGCAAACAACGAGGTCACACAGGGAAACAACGAGCTCACACACTGCAAACAGTGAGCTCACACGCTGCAAACAATGAGCTCACACGCTGCAAACAAGGAGCACCCACAATGCAAACAACGAGCTCACACACGGCAAACAATAAGCTCAAACACTGCAAACAACGAGATCACACACGGCAAATAAAGAGCTCACACACTGCAAACAACGAGCACATATGGCAAACAACGAGCTTACACACTGCAAACATCAAGCATGCACACTGTAGATCACAGACTATAAACAGTGATGTCACAAACTGTAAATAATGAGCTTACACACTGTAAATAACGAGAACACACACTGCAAACAACGACCTCAGACACTATAGTGAGTTCACAGAATGCAATAACGAGTCACACACTGCAAATAACGAGCTCACAAACAGCAAACAATGAGCTCACACACTGCAAACAGTGAGCTCACACACTGCAAATACTCAGCTCAAACTCTGCAAACATCGAACTCGTGTACTGTAAACAATGGGGACACAGAATCCAAACAGTGATCTCACACACTGCAACCAATGAACTCACAGACTGTAAACAACGAGGTCACTCACTGTTAACAATGAGTTCACACACTCTGCAAACAGTGAGCTGTAACACTGCTAACATCGACCTCACACACTGCAATCAATGAGTGCACAGGCTGCAAACAATGAGCCGACATATGTCAATAGCAGGGTAACACACTGCAAATAATGAGGTCACACAGGGCAACAGCGAGCTCACACATTATAAACAGTGAGCTCACACCTGGCAAACAACGAGATCACAAACGGCAAACAACGCGATCACACACTGCAAACAACAAACTCACAGACTGTAAACATTGATGTCACAAACTGGAAACAATGAGCTCACACACTGCAAACAGTGAGCTCACTCACTGCAAACAATGAGATCACAGACTGTAAACAACGAGTTACAAACTGGAAACAATGAGCTCGCACACTGCAAACATTGAACATGCACACTGTAGATCACAGATTGCAAATAATGAGAACACACACTGGAAACAACGACCTCAGACACTATAGTGAGCTCGCACAATGCAATAACGAGTCACACACTGTAAACAATGAGATCACACACGACAAAAAATGAGCTCATACACTGCAAATAATGAGCTCACAAACAGCAACAACGAGCTCACAAACTGCAAACAATCAGCTCACACACTGCACACAACGAGCTCAAACACTGCAAACAATGAGCTCACACACTGCACACAACGAGCTCAAACACTGCAAACAATGAGCTCACACACTGCACACAATGAGCTCAAACACTGCAAACAATGAGCTCACACACTGCACACAATGAGCTCAAACACTGCACACAATGAGCTCACACACTGCAAACAATGAGCTCACACACTGCAAACAATGAGCTCACACACTGCAAACAACGAGCTCACACACTGCAAACAATGAGCTCACACACTGCAAACAATGAGCTCAAACACTGCAAACAATGAGCTCACACACTGCACACAATGAGCTCAAACACTGCACACAATGAGCTCACACACTGCAAACAATGAGCTCACACACTGCAAACAATGAGCTCACACAATGCAGTGAGCTCACACGCTGCAAACAATGAGCTCACACATTGTAAACAACGAGCTCACACACTGCAAACAACAAGCTCATACACGGCAAAAACAAGCTCACGCTCAGTGAACAATGAGCTCACACACTGCAAACATCGAACACGCACATTGCTATAAACAGTGATCTCACAAACTGTACATAATGAGCTTACACACCGTAAATAACGAGAACACACACTGCAAACAGTGAGCTCACACACTGCCAACAATGAGCTCACACACTGCCAACAATGAGCTCACACACTGCAAACAGTGAGCTCACACATACTGCAAACAATGTGCTCACACACTGCAAACAATGAGCTCACACATACTGCAAACAATGTGCTCACACACTGCAAACAATGTGCTCACACATACTGCAAACAATGTGCTCACACACTGCAAACAATGTGCTCACACACTGCAAACAGTGAGCTCTTACACACTGCAAACAAGGAGCTCACACACAGCAAAAAACAAGCTCACACTCTGCGAACAACGAGCTCACACACTGCAAACATCGAACACGCACACTGTAGAACACAGACTATAAACAGTGATCTCACAAATTGCAAATAATTAGCTTACACACTTTACATAACGTGAACATACACTGCAAGTAACGACCTCAGACACTATAGTAAGCTCACAGGATGCAAAAACGAGCTCACACACTGTAAACAATGAGATCACTCACGACAAATAGTTAGCTCACACACAGCAAATACTCAGCTCAAACTCTACAAACATTGAACTCGGGTACTGTAAACAATGGGGACACAGAATCCAAACAGTGATCTCACAAACTGCAAACAACAAGCTTACACATTGCAAACAGTGAGCTCATACAGGGCAAACAGTGAGCTTACACACTGCAAACAGTGAGCTCACACACTACAGCAAACAACGAGCTCACAAACTGCAGGTTCTGAGCTCACACTCTGCTAACATCGACCTCAAACACTGCAATCAATGAGTGCACAGGCTGCAAACAATGAGCCGACATATGTCAATAGCAGGGTAACACACTAGCTGCGCCTCTAGCCAAGCTGTTCCAGTACAGCTACAACACTGGCATCTACCCGACAATGTGGAAAATTGCCCAGGTATGTCCTGTCCACAAAAAGCAGGACAAATCCAATCCGGCCAATTACCGCCCCATCAGTCTACTCTCAATCATCAGCAAAGTGATGGAAGGTGTTGTCGACAGTGCTATCAAGTGGCACTTACTCACCAATAACCTGCTCACTGATGCTCAGTTTGGGTTCCGCCAGGACCACTCGGCTCCAGACCTCATTACTGCCTTGGTCCAAACTTGGACAAAAGAGCTGAATTCCAGAGGTGAGGTGAGAGTGACTGCCCTTGACATCAAGGCAGCATTTGATCGAGTGTGGCACCAAGGAGCCCGAGTAAAATTGAAGTCAATGGGAATCAGGGGGAAAACTCTCCAGTGGCTGGAGTCATACCTAGCACTAAGGAAGATGGTAGTGGTTGTTGGAGGCCAATCATCTCAGCCCCAGGGCATTGCTGCAGGAGTTCCTCAGGGCTGTGTCCTAGGCCCAACCATCTTCAGCTGCTTCATCAATGACCTTCCCTCCATCATAAGGTCAGAAATGGGGATGTTCGCTGATGACTGCACAGTGTTCAGTTCCATTCGCAACCCCTCAGATAATGAAGCAGTCCGAGCCTGCATGCAGCAAGACCTGGACAACATCCAGGCTTGGGCTCATAAGTGGCAAGTAACATTCGCGCCAGATAAGTGCCAGGCAATGACCATCTCCAACAAGAGAGAGTCTAACCACCTCCCCTTGACATTCAACGGCATTACCATCGCCGAATCCCCCACCATCAACATCCTGGGGGTCACCATTGACCAGAAACTTAACTGGACCAGCCATATAAATACTGTGGCTATGAGAGCAGGTCAGAGGCTGGGTATTCTGCGGCGAGTGACTCACCTCCTGACTCCCCAAAGCCTTTCCACCATCTACAAGGCACAAGTCAGGAGTGTGATGGAATACTCTCCACTTGCCTGGATGAGTGCAGCTCCAACAACACTCAAGAAGCTCGACACCATCCAAGATAAAGCAGCCCGCTTGATTGGCACCCCGTCCACCACCCTAAACATTCACTCCCTTCACCACCGGCGCACTGTGGCTGCAGTGTGCACCATCCACAGGATGCACTGCAGCAACTCGCCAAGGCTTCTTCGACAGCACCTCCCAAACCCGCAACCTCTACCACCTAGAAGGACAAGAGCAGATGACGCATGGGAACAACACCACCTGCACGTTCCCCTCCAAGTCACACACCATCCCGACTTGGAAATATATCGCCGTTCCTTCATCGTCGCTGGGTCAAAATCCTGGAACTCCCTTCCTAACAGCACTGTGGGAGAACCGTCACCACACGGACTGCAGCGGTTCAAGAAGGCGGCTCACCACCACCTTTTCGAGGGCAATTAGGGATGGGCAATAAATGCCGGCCTTGCCAGCGATGCCCACATCCCGTGAACGAATAAAAAAAAATAATGAGGTCACACAGGGCAACAGCGAGCTCACACATTACAAACAACGTGATCACACACTGCAAACAACAAACTCACAGACTGTAAACATTGATGTCACAAACTGGAAACAATGAGCTCACACACTGCAACAGAGAGATCACTCACTGCAAACAACGAGATCACAGAGTGTAAACAATGAGTTACAAACTGCAAACAAAGAGCTCGCACACTGCAAACATCGAACACGCACACTGTAGATCACAGACCATAAACAGTGATCTCACAAATTGCAAATAATGAGCTTAAACACCATAAATAACGAGAACACACACTGAAAACAACGACCTCAGGCACTATTGTGAGCTCATACAATGCAATAACGAGCTCACACACTGTAAACAATGAGATCACTCACGATAAACAATGAGCTCACACACTGCAAACAACGAGCTCACAAACAGCAAAGAACGAGCTCACACACAGCAAACAACATGCTCACACACAGCAAACAATCAGCTCACACACTGCACACAAAGAGCTCACACACTGCAAACAGTGAGCTCACACACTGCAAACAATGAGCTCACACACTGCAAACAATGTGCTCACACACTGCAAACAATGAGCTCACACACTGCAAACAGTGAGCTCACACACAGCAAACAGTGAGCTCACACACTGCAAACAATGAGCTCACACACTGCAAACAATGAGCTCACACACTGCAAACAGTGAGCTCACACACTGCAAACAGTGAGCTCACACACTGCAAACAATGAGCTCACATACTGCAAACAATGTGCTCACACACTGCAAACAGAGAGCTCACACACTGCAAACAATGAGCTCACACACTGCAAACAGTGAGCTCACACACTGAAAACAGTGAGCTCACACACTGCAAACAGTGAGCTCACACACTGCAAACACAGAGCTCACACACTGCAAACACAGAGCTCACACACTGCAAACAATGAGCTCACACGCTGCAAACACAGAGCTCACACACTGCAAACAATGAGCTCACACGCTGCAAACACAGAGCTCACACAGTGCAAACAATGAGCTCACACACTGCAAACAGAGAGCTCACACGCTGCAAACAATGTGCTCACACGCTGCAAACACAGAGCTCACACACTGCAAACAATGAGCTCACACGCTGCAAACACAGAGCTCACACACTGCAAACAATGAGCTCACACACTGCAAACACAGAGCTCACACACTGCAAACACAGAGCTCACACACTGCAAACAATGAGCTCACACGCTGCAAACACAGAGCTCACACACTGCAAACACAGAGCTCACACACTGCAAACAATGAGCTCACACGCTGCAAACACAGAGCTCACACACTGCAAACAATGAGCTCACACACTGCAAACACAGAGCTCACACACTGCAAACACAGAGCTCACACACTGCAAACAATGAGCTCACACGCTGCAAACACAGAGCTCACACACTGCAAACAATGAGCTCACACGCTGCAAACACAGAGCTCACACACTGCAAACAATGAGCTCACACGCTGCAAACACAGAGCTCACACAGTGCAAACAATGAGCTCACACACTGCAAACAATGAGCTCACATACTGCAAACAATGTGCTCACACACTGCAAACAGAGAGCTCACACACTGCAAACAATGAGCTCACACACTGCAAACAGTGAGCTCACACACTGAAAACAGTGAGCTCACACACTGCAAACAGTGAGCTCACACACTGCAAACACAGAGCTCACACACTGCAAACACAGAGCTCACACACTGCAAACAATGAGCTCACACGCTGCAAACACAGAGCTCACACACCGCAAACAATGAGCTCACACGCTGCAAACACAGAGCTCACACGCTGCAAACAGTGAGCTCACACACTGCAAACAGTGAGCTCACACATACTGCAAGCAACGAGCTCACACACAGCAAAAAACAAGCTCAAACTCTGCGAACAACGAGCTCACACACTGCAAACATCGAACATGCGCACTGTAGAACACAGACTACAAACAGTGATTTCACTGCAAATAATGAGCTTGTACACTGTAAATAACGAGAACACACACTGCAAACAACGACCTCAGACACTATAGTGAGCTCACACACTGTAAACAATGAGATCACTCACGACAAACAGAGAGCTCACACACTGCAAACAACGAGCACACACACTGCAAACAATGAGCTCGCACACTGCAAACAATGAGCTCGCACACTACAAACATTGAGCTCACATACTGCAAACAACGAGATCACACACTGCAAACAAGCTCACAGACTGCAAACAGTGAGCTCACACACTCCTAACAGTGAGCTGTAACACTGCTGACATTAAACGCTGCAAACAATGAGCTCACACATTGCAAACAACGAGGTCACTCACTGCAAACAGTGAGCTCACACTGCAAACGAGGTCACTCAATGTTAACAATGAGCTCACACACTGCAAACATCGAACTCACACACTGCAATCAATGAGTGCACAGGCTGCAAACAACGAGCTCACACACGGCAAACAACGAGGTCATACACCTGCAAACGAGCTCACACATTGCAAGCAACAAGCACACACACGGCAAACTACGAGATCACACTCTGCAAATAACGAGCTCACAAACAGCAAACAACGAGCTCACAAACAGCAAACAATAAGCTCGCACACTGCAAACAGTGAGCTCACACACTGCAAACAATGAGCTCACACACTGCAAATAACGAGCTCACACACTGCAAACAATGAGCTCACACACTGCAAACAATGAGCTCACACACTGCAAATAACGAGCTCACACACTGCAAACAATGAGCTCACACACTGCAAACAGTGAGCTCACACACTGCAAACA
Source organism: Heptranchias perlo (assembly GCF_035084215.1). Taxonomy (NCBI): domain Eukaryota; kingdom Metazoa; phylum Chordata; class Chondrichthyes; order Hexanchiformes; family Hexanchidae; genus Heptranchias; species Heptranchias perlo. The sequence goes on along the minus strand of NC_090356.1, from coordinate 34,899,757 downwards.
ATGAGCTCACATGCTGCAAATAACGAGCTCACACACTGCAAACAATGAGCTCACACACTGCAAATATCGAGCTCACACACTGCAAACAATGAGCTCACACACTGTAAACATCGAACAAGTGCACTGTAGATTACAGATTATAAACAGTGATCTCACAAACTGCAAATAATGAGCTTACACACTTTACATAACGTGAACACACACTGCAGGTAACGACCTCAGACACTATAGTGATGCAATAATGAGCTCACACACTGTAAACAATGAGATCACTCATGACAAACAATGAGCTCACACACTGCAAATACTCAGCTCAAACTCTACAAACATCGAACTCGGGTACTGTAAACAACGGGGACACAGAATCCAAACAGTGATCTCACACACTGCAAACAATTAACTCACAAACTGCAAACAATGAGCTCACACACTGCAAACAACGAGCTCACACACTGCAAACAACGAGCTCACACACTGCAAACAACGAGCTCACACACTGCAAACAAAGAGGAGACAAATTGAAAACAAGAGGCTCACTCACTGGAAACAGTGAGTTCACACACTGCAAACAACGAGCTCACTCACTGCAAACAGTGAGCTCACACATTACAAAAAATTAGCTTGCACGCTGCTAACATCGACCTCACACACTGCAATCAACAAGTGCATAGGCTGCAAACAATGAGCTCACATATGTCAACAGCGGCACAACACACTGCAAACAACGAGGTCAAGCAGGGCAACAACAAGCTCACACATTGCCGACAGTGAGGTCACACACTGCAAACAACGAGATCACACACTGCAAACAACAAGATTACACATGGCAAACAACAAGCTCACACACTGCAAACAACGAGATCACACACTGCAAACAACAAGATTACACATGGCAAACAACAAGCTCACACACTGCAAACAATGAGCACACACACACTGCAAACACCGAGCTCACACACTGCAAACATCTAACATGTGCAAGGTAGATCACAGATTATAAACAGTGATCTCACAAACTGTAAATAATGAGCTTACACACTGTAAACAACGAGCTCACACACTGCAAACAATGAGCTTGCATGCTGCTAACATCGACCTCACACACTGCAATCAACAAGTGCACAGGCTGCTAACAATGAGCTCACATATTTCAACAGCGGGGTAACACACTGCAAACAATGAGGTTACAAAGGGCAACAACGAGCTCACACACGGCAAACAACGAGCTCACACTCAGCGAACAATGAGCTCACACACTGCAAACAACAAGCTCACACTCTGAAAACAATGAGCTCACACTCTGAAAACAACAAGCTCACACACTGCAAACAATGAGCTCACACGCGGCAAACAACGAGATCATACACTGCAAAAAACACTCACACTCTGAAAACAACAAGCTCACACATGGCAAAAAACAAGCTCACACTCAGCGAACAATGAGCTCACACATTGCAAACATCGAACAGGCACACTGTAGATCACAGACTATAAACAGTGATATGTGGAAAACCATAAAGAAATGCCTGACCATATTAACTTTCTAATATGGTATTAATTTCCTAATACCCTTAAAACCAAAAAAAGAAATACATGATGGATAAGTTGACCATGTTAACTGACCAGCTGAATATAATAGAAAGCTTATATTTTAGTTCTCACCAAAGACATACAGAAGAGCTATTGTGCTCACATTGATAACTGTCTGACTAACAGAAATGAATGACCATATAGCCTTGAGACTAGGTACAGACCCACTGATAAGAAAAACTGTTATTAAGGAAAAATACTTTCCCAGACAGTGTTTAAAAAAATCACAAGGCAGTCATGAGGAACCAGAGGGTGGGTTCCCTATTTTGATTGACTAACCACTTGAACTAATAATGAATGTACATGTACGCCCATATTCTATGATAGGCAGACATTACTAATTAAACTGTATAAATGTGAACTGTTTCCTTTCTTCAGTGAAGAGGCTGTTCTGACCATTGTTCAGAGCACAGCTTCCCTTGTATACAAGTTTCTTTTAATTAAATTCTTACTTGCATGAATATAAGTGTTTGAAGTTAATGCATTGTATATAATAGGTAATTAAGTTTTCAACAGTTCTTGGAGGTCCCACCGAGATCGCTTGTGATCCCCAGTAAGTACGAACACAAGTTGTCTGTACGAACCCAGGCACACTGCGATTGATAAGTGTATGCATTAACTGACGTGACTAATTCTTCTGTTTGCCTTTAGGAATTGGAAGGCGATCATAGGAAATGTGTTTCGTATAGACAAGGAGCGGTTCAAGAAGGCGGCTCACCACCACCTTCTCGAGGGCAATTAGGGATGGGCAATAAATGCTGGCCTCGCCAGCGACGCCCACATCCCGTGAACGAATAAAAAAAAAGGGGGAAAAAAAAGAGACGCGCGACAGATTACTCGATATTGTCAGCTGCGGTGTTGTAGTAACGGGCTGAGAGAGCAATACCAGAGTAGATCTGTGATACCGGTGATTACTAGGGTGATGTTGAGGTTGCTGTAAGGACCAACAGACTGTCAGCTGCTAGTGAAAAAAAGAGGCGCCAGGAAAAGAGAAAAGGTTACCAGGTTACCGACTTGTTTAAAACATTTTTTAAGTGTGAAGTTGTAATTTGGACAAGCGCAGACTAGATGTTGCGTAATTCGGAAAAGTGTGAAATTACAAGTCTGTAGTGGCGACAAACGCAGACTGGTGTGGATGTCGCTGATTCGGAAAAGTGTGAAATTCTGGTTTACCTAAATTAAGTGTTTCGATAGAAACACTAATACTGTTCCCCCTTCTCAAAAGGAGAAGCACTTAAAAAAAAAGCAGTGTTCCCCCTTCTCAAAAGGAGAAGCACTTATAGGAAACAATGTTCCCCCTGCTCAAGGGGAGAAGCACTTTTGAAAAAAATCTTGTGTAAGTCAGCTGATTCAACTAAGTGCAGACGTTTCTCTCACTCACCTAGCCTGAGCTGGTTATTAAAGCCAGGACCCTAAAGTAGGTGTAGAGAACACATGATGTCTTGTCTGATCAGCTGAATTATCAAGTGTGGATATATCGTTGTGTAGTATATTGTAGCAATTGTAAATAGAATCCCTCAAAAGGGAACACCTGCTGCTTATATGTACAGAAACTTTGGGAAAGAAACAACTGACGAGTTGATAGTTTGGTCCAAATGGACCAGGACTAAAAAATATCCTTTTCCCGAAGGCGGCACATGGATATGGATAGAATTAAGTGATTGGAAAAATGTTTAAAAGAGAGAGACCCGAAAAAGAAAGGTGCTTTTGTTTTCAGTGTACTGTCTCTTTAAAAAAGCCTGTCCTTATTGTGAGTGTTTTCTGTCGGTGTTGTGGGCCATGCCCCCTTCTTACTGCGTCTTAAGTGTTTTCTTCTTATGTATAATGTATCTGTTTTTGTGTTTAATTCTGATATTGCTGAATTAAAATTGGAGTTATTGAGGTTAAGTGACCTATTAAATTCTGGTTCTTATAAAATGTGAGCATGTTAAATTCCAGACATGGGATCTTCACAAAAGAAAAATTGGCATTTTGAATTTTTATCTTGTGATTGGCTGTGGTTAAAAAAAAGGTTAAAAAAAAATAACGGGACAGATATAAAAAAAAAGCTATCTGGTGTCACCGTGATAGGGAAAGTCAGAAAGCTGGAACAGCTCAGAGAGTTGGTTATAATCAAACCCACTAAAAGTATGTGAAAAAAAAATGAATTGGAAAGCTATAGTTGTGTATGATGAGCAAATTATAAAACTTACGAAGACGAACTATAAACTAAAATGTACGATGGGAGATGTTATTTCCTGGTATGAATTTTTTTTTAAAACAGAATTTATGTGAAAATTACGTTGACGTATGCTGAGAACTCTGCGTGCATCTGATATCTGGCTCCATCGTTTTGTTTCTGAGAAAAAAAAGTTAACCCCTTCCAAGGACATCAACATCTGTTTTCAATTCACCAAGCAACAACCATTGAATTTATATAAAATAATTGACAAAATGAGGTTGAATTGTAAAAGAAAAGATAAAGTGCAACTTTAAAGAATCACAAGTTACAGTTGCAGGATGATCTCTGGTTATAAATTAATTTGATCTTCTTCGAAGCATTTTTGTGCTATTGTGATCGATTCTTTCCCTACCCCTTAAGGTTTTTACAAGCAAGAAATAACTAATCCTTATTTCCGTATTGCTGAAGTTAAGAGTTTGGACTGCACTAGTTTTTTTGAGATGTTGGTCTGATACCTTTGGAGTCACAGCATTCTGAAAGTGGAAAGAGCAGGTACTCTTTAAACAGTGGAAAGATCAGGTACTCTTTAAACAGTTTTAAACAGTTTTATTGTCTCTTGATAAAAACAATAATTTTCAGGGTGCATGGTGAGGATCCTTGAATCCTCCTCCCCTGAGGGAATTAAAAAAAACAAAAAAAAAGAGACGGCGATAATGATCATATTGGATTTTAATTGTCGTCTGAAGGATAAGATTCGGGAAAAGGCTGTTTGCAAAGCTAAAGCAGAGTCTGAAAAGAAAGTAAACAAGCTGCAAGCAAACAAGTTGGTTAATAAGAAACATTGGAGAAAACACGATGATTAAAATAAATCTCAAAAATAGTGTGCAAAATATATCGTGTAAAGCAATCCACAAATGTGAGAAGTGAAAAAAAAATCAGTCAAACCTGTGTGAGGAGAAAATTTGAAGCCAAAAATCGCGAAAAAAGTTAATTTGCTGAGGTCTAGCAAGGTGGAATGTGGAAACGTAATCTCAGAGGGAGAAGTATCACATTACTGCTACCACGAGAGCCAGTTAATATTAACCCCTTCCATCCCAAAAAGCCAGACTGTCATGCCAAGAGCAGTTCAAACCAGTCGGTTGAGAACTGTCTGAGGCTTGCCCAGAACACAGGTGAACATGAGGTAACAATTGATATAGGTTATGCTATTAAAATGGACCCAATTACTCGGAAATGCCAAAGGCTACAATTGACTGAGATATAAGTTTCCACACAGATACGAGAGAATGTACATGTACATGTACGCCCATATTCTATGATAGGCAGACATTACTAATTAAACTGTATAAATGTGAACTGTTTCCTTTCTTCAGTGAAGAGGTTGTTCTGACCATTGTTCAGAGCACAGCTTCCCTTGTATACAAGTTTCTTTAAATTAAATTCTTACTTGTCTGAAAATAAGTGTTTGAAGTTAATGCATTGTATATAATATGGAATTAAGTTTTCGACAGATCTCGCAAACTGCAAATAATGAGCTTAACGAGAACACACACTGGAAACAATGACCTCAGACACTATAGTGAGCTCACACATGCAATAACCGAGCTCACACACTGTAAACAATGAGATCACTCAGGACAAACAATGATCTCACAAACAATGATCTCACAAACAATGATCTCACTGCAAACAACGAGCTCACAAACAGCAAACAACAAGCTCACGCACTGCTAACAGTGAGCTCACACACTGCAAATACTCAGCTCAAACTCTGCGAACATCGAACTCGTGTACTGTAAACAACGTGGACACAGAATCCAAACACAAACTGCAAACAATGAACTCACACATGAAAACAGTGAGCTCCCACACTGTAAACAAAGAGCAGACACATTGCAAACAGTAAGCTCACACACTGTAAACAGTGAGCTCACTCACTGTAAACAATGAGCTCACACACTGCAAATACTCAGCTCAAACTCTGCAAACATCAAACTCGTGTAGTGTAAAAAACAGGGACACAGAATCCAAACAGTGATCTCACAAACTGCAAACAATGAACTCACACATGAAAACAGTGAGCTCCCACACTGTAAACAAAGAGCAGACACATTGCAAACAACGAGCTCACACACTGCAAACAATGAGCTCACAAACTGCAAACAGTGAGGTCACACGCTGCAAACAGGGAGCTCACACACTGCAAACAGTGAGCTCACACGCTGCAAACAATGAACATAGGAACATAGGAACATAGGTACAGGAGTAGGCCATTCAGCCCCTCGTGCCTGCTCCGCCATTTGAGAAGATCATGGCTGATCTGTGATCCAGCTCCATACACCCACCTTTGGCCCATATCCCTTAATACCTTTGGTTGCCAAAAAGCTATCTATCTCAGATTTAATCTCAGCAATTGAGCTAGTATCAATTGCCACCTGCGGAAGAGAGTTCCAAACCTCCACCACCCTCCGTGTGCAGAAATGTCCCCCAATCCCACCCCTGAAAGGTTTGGCTCCAATCCTTAGACTGTGCCCCCTACTCCTCGAATCCCCAACCAGTGGAAACAGCCTCTCTCCATCCACCCCACCCGTCCCCCCCAACATCTTACGAACTTCGATCAGATCACCCCCCAACCCTCCAAACTCCAGAGAATACAACCCCAATTTGTGTAGTCTCGCCTCGCAACCCAACCCCTGAAGTCCGGGCATCATTCCAGCAAACCCACGCTGCACTCCCTCCAAGGCCAACACGTCCCTCCAAAGGTGCGGTGCCCAGAACTGCCCACAACACCCCAGGTGCGGTCCAACCAGGGCCCTGCACAGCTGCAGCACAACCTCCACCCCCCTGTACTCCAGTCCTCCAGATACAAAGGCCAGCATTCCATCAGCCTTCCCAACCACCCTCTGCACCTGTTCACCACACTTCAATGATCCATGCACCTGAACCCCGAAGTCTCCCTGGACATCCACAGTTCCCAACCCCCCACCATCTAGAAAGTACCCTGCTCCATCCCCCCTTGATCGAAAATGGATGACCCCACACTTGTCCACACTGAACTCCACCTGCCACAGCTCCGCCCATTCACCCAATCCATCAATATCGCTCTGCAATTTTACATTTTTATCTACACTGCCCACAATGCCACCAATCTCCGTGTCATCGGCAAACCTAGACATGAGATTCTCTATGCCTTCATCCAAGTCATCAATAAATATTGTGAATAATTGAGACCCCAAGACCGATCCCTTCGGGACTCCACCAGTCACATCCCGCCAACGTGAACACCTACCCACCATCCCCACTCTCTGTCGCCCATCGCCCAGCCAATTTCCCAACCAAGCTCATACTTTTCCCTCGATTCCATGGGCTTCCAACCTAGCCAACAGTCTCCTATGTGGGACCCCATCAAATGCCTTCTGGAAGTCCAAACAAACAACATCCATTGACATTCCCCTGTCCACTACTTTAGCGACCTCTTCAAAAAATTAAATCAGGCCCGTCAGGCACGGCCTACCTTTCACAAATCCATGCCGGCTCTCCCCAACCAACTGAAAATTCTCGAGGTGCTCAGTCACCCCATCCCCAATCACAGACTCCAGCAATTTCCCTACAACAGATGCCAGGCCAACCAGTCGACAATACCCCGGCTTCCCTCTCTCCCCCCTCCCAAAAAGTGGAGTGACATGTGGAACCCTCCAATCCAGTGGGACAGCTCCTGAATCTAGAGAACACCGAAAGACGATAGTCAGGGCATCCCCAAACTGCTCACCCACTTCCTCCAAAGTCCCGGGGTGGAAACCATCCGGTCCTGGGGACCCACCACCCTCCAGTGCCACCACTTTCTTCATTACTGTTGCTTTACTTATGTTAATTTTATCGAGTCCCTGTCCCCGATTCAATATAAGTTTTCTTGGGATTTCCGGCATGCTATCCTCATTTTCGACTGTAAATCCTGATGCAAAGTAATTGTTCAACATGTCCGCCATTTCCCCATTGTCAATGACAATATCCCCACTTTCAATTTTTAAGGGGCCAACACTGCTCCTGACCACTCTCTTTTTCCTAAAATAACTATAAAAGTTCTTCGTATTGGTTTTGCTATCCCTTGCGAGTTTCTTTTCATACTCTCTTTTTGCCATTACTATCTGTTTTGTGACCCTTTGTTGATCTTTGTATCTTTCCCATTAACCAGGATCGCTCACATTCTGCAAAAAATGAACTAACATACTATAAACAATGAGCCTACAAAATGCAAGAAGGAGCTCACTCACTGCAAACAATGAGCTCACACACTGCAAACAGTGAGCTCACACACTGCAAACAATGAGCTCACACACTGCAAACAATGAGCTCACACACTGCAAACAATGAGCTCACACACTGCAAACAGTGAGCTCACACACTGCAAACAACGAGCTCACACACTGCAAACAATGAGCTCACACACTGCAAACAACGAGCTCACACACTGCAAACAATGAGCTCACACACTGCAAACAATGAGCTCACACACTGCAAACAATGAGCTCCTACATTGCAAAGAACGAGGTCACTCACTGCAAGCAACGAGCTCACAAACGCAAAAAGCGAGCTCACACTCTGTGAACAACGAGCTCACACACTGCAAACATCGAACATGCACACTGTAGATCACAGATTATAAACAGTGATCTCACAAACTGCAAATAATGAGCTTACTCACTGCAAACAATGAGCTCACACAGGGCAAACATTGAGCTCACAGACTGAAAACATTGATCTCACAAACTGGAATCCATGAGATTACACATAGTAAACCAAGAGCACACACATTGCAAACAATGACCTCAGGCACTATAGTGAGCTCACACACTGCAAACAACGAGCTCACACACTGTAAACAGTGAGCTCACACAGGGCAAACAGTGAGCTTACACACTGCAAACAATGAGCTCACACATGAAAACAGTGAGCTCCCACACTCTAAACAAACAGCAGACACATTGCAAACAGTGAGTTCACACACTGCAAACAATAAACTCGCACGCTGCAAACAATCAGCTCCCACACTGCAAATGATGAGCTCACACACTGCAAACAGTGAGCTCACACACTGCAAACAGTGAGCTCACACACTGCAAACAATGAGCTCACACACTGCAAACAATGAGCTCACACATTGCAAACAATGAGCTCACACTCTGAAAACAATGAGCTCACACACTGCAAACAGTGAGCTCACACATTGCAAACAATGAGCTCACACACTGCAAACAATGAGCTCACACATTGCAAACAATGAGCTCACACTCTGAAAACAATGAGCTCACACACTGCAAACAACGAGCTCACACTCTGAAAACAATGAGCTCACACACTGCAAACAAGAAGCTCACACACTGCAAACAATGAGCTCACACACTGCAAACAACGAGCTCACACACTGCAAACAACGAGCGCACACACTGCAAACAATGAGCTCACACATTGCAAACAATGAGCTCACACACTGCAAACAACGAGCTCACACACTGCAAACAACGAGCTCACACACTGCAAACAAGAAGCTCACACACTGCAAACAATGAGCTCACACACTGCAAACAATGAGCTCACACACTGCAAACAACGAGCTCACACACTGCAAACAACGAGCTCACACTCTGAAAACAATGAGCTCACACACTGCAAACAAGAAGCTCACACACTGCAAACAGTGAGCTCACACACTGCAAACAACGAGCTCACACTCTGAAAACAATGAGCTCACACACTGCAAACAAGAAGCTCACACACTGCAAACAGTGAGCTCACACACTGCAAACAATGAGCTCACACACTGCAAACAATGAGCTCACACACTGCAAACAATGAGCTCACACACTGCAAACAATGAGCTCACACACTGCAAACAATGAGCTCACACACTGCAAACAATGAGCTCACACAGGGCAAACATTCAGCTCGCACGCTGCAAGCAGTGAGCTCCCACACTGCAAACAATGAGCTCACACACTGCAAACATTGAACATGCGCACTGTCGATCACAGACTATAAACAGTGATCTCGCAAACTGTAAATAATGAGTTTACGCATCGTAAATAACGAGAACACACACTGGAAACAACGACCTCAGACACTATAGTGAGCTCACACAATGCAATAACGAGTCACACGCTGTGAACAATGAGCTCACACACTGCAAACAATGAGCTCACACATTGCAAACAATGAGCTCACACACTGCAAACAACGAGCTCACACACTGCAAACAACGAGCTCACACACTGCAAACAAGAAGCTCACACACTGCAAACAATGAGCTCACACACTGCAAACAATGAGCTCACACACTGCAAACAACGAGCTCACACACTGGAAACAACGAGCTCACACTCTGAAAACAATGAGCTCACACACTGCAAACAAGAAGCTCACACACTGCAAACAGTGAGCTCACACACTGCAAACAATGAGCTCACACACTGCAAACAACGAGCTCACACTCTGAAAACAATGAGCTCACACACTGCAAACAAGAAGCTCACACACTGCAAACAGTGAGCTCACACACTGCAAACAATGAGCTCACACACTGCAAACAATGAGCTCACACACTGCAAACAATGAGCTCACACAGGGCAAACATTCAGCTCGCACGCTGCAAGCAGTGAGCTCCCACACTGCAAACAATGAGCTCACACACTGCAAACATTGAACATGCGCACTGTCGATCACAGACTATAAACAGTGATCTCGCAAACTGTAAATAATGAGTTTACGCATCGTAAATAACGAGAACACACACTGGAAACAACGACCTCAGACACTATAGTGAGCTCACACAATGCAATAACGAGTCACACGCTGTGAACAATGAGATCACACACGACAAACAACGAGTTCACACACTGCAAATACTCAGCTCAAACTCTGCAAGCATCGAACTCGCGTACTGTAAAACACGGGGACACAGAATCCAAACAGTGATCTCATAAACTGCAAACAATGAACTCACACATGAAAACAGTGAACTCCCACACTGTAAACAAAGAGCAGACACATTGCAAACAACGAGCTCACTCACTGCAAACAGAGAGCTCACATTCTGCAAACAACGAACATAGGAACATAGGAACAGGAGTAGGCCATTCAGCCCCTCGTGCCTACTCCGCCATTTGATAAGATCATGGCTGATCTGTGATCTAACTCCATATACCTGCCTTTGGCCCATATCCCTCAATACCTTTGGTTGCCAAAAAGCTATCTATCTCAGATTTAAACTCAGCAATTGAGCTAGTATCAATTGCCGCCCGCGGAAGAGAGTTCCAAACCTCCAACACCCTCCGTGTGCAGAAATGTCCCCCAATCCCACCCCCGAAAAGTCTGGCTCCAATCCTTAGACTGTGCCCCCTACTCCTCGAATCCCCAACCAGTGGAAAAAGCCTCTCTCCATCCACCCCACCCGTCCCCCCCAACATCTTACAAACTTCAATCAGATCACCCCCCAACCCTCCAAACTCCAGAGAATGCAACCCCAATTTGTGTAGTCTCGCCTCGCAACCCAACCCCTGAAGTCCGGGCATCATTCCAGCAAACCCACGCTGCACTCCCTCCAAGGCCAACACGTCCCTCCGAAGGTGCGGTGCCCAGAACTGCCCACAACACCCCAGGTGCGGTCCAACCAGGGCCCTGCACAGCTGCAGCACAACCTCCACCCCCCTGTACTCCAGTCCTCCAGATACAAAGGCCAGCATTCCATCAGCCTTCCCAACCACCCTCTGCACCTGTTCACCACACTTCAATGATCCATGCACCTGAACCCCGAAGTCTCCCTGGACATCCACAGTTCCCAACCCCCCACCATCTAGAAAGTACCCTGCTCCATCCCCCCTTGATCGAAAATGGATGACCCCACACTTGTCCACACTGAACTCCACCTGCCACAGCTCCGCCCATTCACCCAATCCATCAATATCGCTCTGCAATTTTACATTTTTATCTACACTGCCCACAATGCCACCAATCTCCGTGTCATCGGCAAACCTAGACATGAGATTCTCTATGCCTTCATCCAATTCATCAATAAATATTGTGAATAATTGAGACCCCAAGACCGATCCCTTCGGGACTCCACCAGTCACATCCCGCCAACGTGAACACCTACCCACCATCCCCACTCTCTGTCGCCCATCGCCCAGCCAATTTCCCAACCAAGCTCATACTTTTCCCTCGATTCCATGGGCTTCCAACCTAGCCAACAGTCTCCTATTTGGGACCCCATCAAATGCCTTCTGGAAGTCCAAACAAACAACATCCATTGACATTCCCCTGTCCACTACTTTAGCCACCTCTTCAAAAAATTAAATCAGGCCCGTCAGGCACGGCCTACCTTTCACAAATCCATGCCGGCTCTCCCCAACCAACTGAAAATTCTCGAGGTGCTCAGTCACCCCATCCCCAATCACAGACTCCAGCAATTTCCCCACAACAGATGCCAGGCCAACCGGTCGACAATTCCCAGGCTTCCCTCTCTCCCCCCTCCCAAAAAGTGGAGTGACATGTGCAACCCTCCAATCCAGAGGGACAGCTCCTGAACCTAGAGAATCCCGAAAGACTATAGTCAGGGCATCCCCAAACTGCTCACCCACTTCCTCCAAAGCCCTGGGATGGAAATCATCCGGTCCTGGGGACCCACCACCCTCCAGTGCCACCACTTTCTTCATTACTGTTGCTTTACTTATGTTAATTTTATCGAGTCCCTGTCCCCAATTCAATATAAGTTTTCTTGGGATTTCCAGCATGCTATCCTCTTTTTCTATTGTAAATACTGAAACAAAGTAATTATTCAACATGTCCGCCATTTCCCCATTGTCAATGACAATATCCCCACTTTCAGTTTTTAAGGGGCCAACACTGCTCCTGACCACCCTCTTTTTCCTAATGTAACTATAAAAGTTCTTCATATTGGTTTTGATATCCCGAGCTCACACACTGCAAACAATGAGCTCACACACTGCAAACAATGAGCTCACACACTGCAAACAACGAGCTCACACACTGCAAACATCGAACAAGCGCACTGTTGATCACAGATTATAAACAGTGATCTCACAAACTGCAAATAATGAGCTTACACACTGTAAATAACGAGAACACACACTGCAAACAACGACCTCAGACACTATAGTGAGCTCACACAATGCAATAACGAGCTCACACACCGTAAACAATGACATCACTCATGACAAACAATGAGATCACTCACTGCAAATAACGAGCTCACACACAGCAAACAACAAGGTCACACACTACTAACAATGAGCTCACACACTGCAAATACTCAGCTCAAACTCTGCAAACATTGAACTCGCGTACTGTAAACAACGGGAAGACAGAATCCAAACAGTGATCTCACAAACTGCAAACAATAAACTCACAGACTGTAAACAGTGAGCTGTAACACTCCAACATCGACCTCACACACTGCAATCAACGAGTGCACAGGCTGCAAACAATGAGCTCACATATGTCAACAGCAGGGTAACACACTGCAAACAACGAGCTCACAAACGGGAAACAACAAGATTACACATAGTAAATCACGAGCACATATATTGCAAACAACAACCTCAGGTGCTATCGTGAGCTCACACATTGCAATAATCAGCTCACACACTGCAAACAACGAGCTCACACATTGCAGAAAACAAGTTCACACACTGCTCACACAATGCAAACAATGAGCTCACAAACTGCAAACACTTTGTCAATGACCTCACATAGGAACATAGGAACAGGAGTAGGCCATTCAGCCCCTCATGCCTGCTCTGCCATTTGATAAGATCATGGCTGATCTGTGATCTAACTTCATATACCCGCCTTTGGCCCATATCCCTTAATACCTTTGGTTGCCAAAAAGCTACATTTAAATTTAGCAATTGAGCTAGTATCAATTGCCGTTTGCGGAAGAGAGTTCCAAACTTCTACCACCCTTTGTGTGTAGAAATGTTTTCTAATCTCGCTCCTGAAAGGTCTGGCTCTAATTGTTAGACTGTGCCCCCTACTCCTAAAATCCCCAACCAGCGGAAATAGGTTCTCTCTATCTACCCTATCTGTTCCCCTTAATATCTTATAAACTTTGATCAGATCACCCCTTAACCTTCGAAACTCTGGAGAATACAACCCCAATTTGTGTAATCTCTCCTCGTAACTTAACCCTTGAAGTCCGGGTATCATTCTAGTAAACCTACGCTGCACTCCCCCCAAGGCCAATATGTCCTTCCGAAGGTGCAGTGCCCAGAACTGCTCACAGTACTCCAGGTGCGGTCTAACCAGGGTTTTGTATACCTGCAGCATAACTTCTGCCCCCTTGCACTCTAGTCCTCTAGATATAAAGGCCAGCATTCCATTTGCCTTCTTGATTATTTTCTGCACCTGTTCATGACACTTCAATGATCTCTGTATCTGAACGCCTAAGTCCCTTTGGACATCCGCTGTTTTTAACTTTTTACCATTTAGTAAGTACCCTGTTCTATCCTTTTTTGATCCAAAGTGGATGACCTCACATTTGTCTACATTGAATTCCATTTGCCACAGTTTTGCCCATTCACCTAATCTATCAATATCGCTTTGTAATTTTATGTTTTCATCTACACTGCTTACAATGCCACCAATCTTTGTGTCATCGGCAAACTTAGATATAAGACTTTCTATGCCTTCATCTAAGTCGTTAATAAATATTGTGAATAATTGAGGCCCCAAGACAGATCCCTGCAGGACTCCACCAGTCACATCCTGCCAATGTGAATACCTTCCCATTATCCCTACTCTCTGTTGCCTTTCGCTCAGCCAACTTCCCAACCAAGTCCATACTTTTCCCTCGATTCCATGGGCTTCTATCTTAGCTAACAGTCTCTCATGCGGGACCTTTTCAAATGCCTTCTGGAAGTCCATATAAATAACATCCTTTGACATTCCCCTGTCCAGATGCTATAGTCACCTCTTCAAAATATGCAATCAGGTTTGTAAGGCACGACCTACCTTTCACAAATCCATGCTGGCTCTCTCTGATTAACTGAAAAGTCTCAAGGTGTTCAGTCACCCTATTCTGAATTATAGACTCCAGCAATTTCCCCACAACAGATGTTAGGCTAACTGGTCTATAATTCCCCGGTTTCCCTCTCTCTCCTTTCTTAAAAAGCGGAGTGACATGTGCAATTTTCCAATCTAGAGGGACAGTTCCTGAATCTAGAGAACTTTGAAAGATTATAGTTAGAGCATCCGCAATGTGCTCACCTACTTCCTTTAAAACCCTGGGATGTAAACCATCTGGTCCTGGGGATTTGTCACTCTTTAGTGCTATTATTTTCTTCATTACCGTTGTTTTACTTATGTTAATTTTATCGAGTCCCTGTCCCCGATTCAATATAAGTTTTCTTGGGATTTCCGGCGTGCTATCCTCTTTTTCTACTGTAAATACTGATGCAAAGTAATTGTTCAACATGCCCGCCATTTCCCCATTGTCAATGACAATATCCCCACTTTCAGTTTTTAAGGGGCCAACACTGCTCCTGACCAACCTCTTTTTCCGAATATAACTATAAAAGTTCTTCGTATTGGTTTTGATATCCCTTGCGAGTTTCTTTTCATACTCTCTTTTTGCCCTTACTATCTGTTTTGTGACCCTTTGTTGATCTTTGTATCTTTCCTATTCGCCAGGATCGCTCACATACTGCAAAAAATGAACTCACACGCTATAAACAATGAGCCTACAAAATGCAACTATGAGTTTACACACTGCAAACAATGAGTTCACACACTGCAAACAATGAGTTCACACACTGCAAACAATGAGTTTACACACTGCAAACAACGAGGTCACTCACTGTTAACAACGAGCACGACACACCCCAAATAACGAACTCACACACTGCAGTGATTTCACTCAGTGCAAACATTGTGCACACACTCAGCAGTGAGCTGTAACACTGCTGACATCAACCTCACACACTCCAATCAACAAGCTCACACACTGCAAACAGTGAGCTCACACACTGCAAACAATGAGCTCACACACTGCAAACAATGAGCTCACACATTGCAAACAATGAGCTCACACACTGCAAACAATGAGCTCACACACTGCAAACAATGAGCTCACACACTGCAAACAATGAGCTCACACACTGCAAACAATGAGCTCACACACTGCAAACAATGAGCTCACACACTGCAAACAATGAGCTCACACATTGCAAACAATGAGCTCACACACTGCAAACAATGAGCTCACACACTGCAAACAATGAGCTCACACATTGCAAACAATGAGCTCACACACTGCAAACAATGAGCTCACACACTGCAAACAATGAGCTCACACACTGCAAACAATGAGCTCACACACTGTAAACAATGAGCTCACACACTGCAAACAATGAGCTCACACATTGCAAACAATGAGCTCACACACTGCAAACAATGAGCTCACACACTGCAAACAATGAGCTCACACATTGCAAACAATGAGCTCACACACTGCAAACAATGAGCTCACACACTGCAAACAATGAGCTCACACATTGCAAACAACGAGCTCACACACTGCAAACAACAAACTCACACACTGCAAACAACGAACTCACACACTGCAAACAACAAACTCGCACGCTGCAAACAAGAAGCTTACACACTGCAAACAACAAACTCACACACTGCAAACAAGAAGATCACAAGCTGTAAACAATGAGCTCACACACTGTTACAATAAGCTCTCACACTATTACAACGAGCACACACACTGCAATCAATGAGCTGACATAATGCAAACAAAGAGCTCATACATTGTAAACAGAAGCTCACTCACTGCAAACAGTGAGGTCACTCACTGCAAACAACGACCTCACAGATGCAAACAACGACCTCACACTGCGGACAACTACCTCACAAACTGCAAAAAACAAGCCCACATGTTGTGAACAATGAGCGCACAGACTGCAAACTGTGAGCTCACACACTGCAAACATCGACCTCATAGACTGCAAACAACGAGCTCACACACTGCAAACAACGAGCTCACACAGGGCAAGCAACGAGGTTGCACACTGATAACAAGGTCACACACTGCAAATAATGAGCTCACACACTGCAAACAATGAGATCACACTCTGCAAACAACGAACTCACTAACAGCAAACAATGAGCTCACAAACTGCAAACAATGAGATCACACTCTGCAAACAATGAGCTCACATACTGCAAATACTCAGCTCAAACTCTACAAGTGTCGAACTCATGTACTGTAAACAACGGGGACACAGAATCCAAATAGTGATCTCACAAACTGCAAACACAAGCTTACACATAGGAAACCGAGAGCACACACATTGCAAACAACGACCTCAGATGCTATAGTAAGCTCACACACTGCAATAATGAGCTCACACACTGCAAACAATGAGGTCACTCTGTTAACAATGAGCTCACACACTGCAAACAGTGAACTGTAACACTGCTAACATTGACCTCACACACTGCAATCAATGAGCGCACAGGCTGCAAACAATGAGCAAACATATGTCAACAGCGACGTAACACACTGCAAACAACGAGCTCACACATCGCAAACAGTGAGCACACACACCGCAAGCAATGAGCTCACACACTGCAAATACTCAGCTCACAATCTGCAAACATCGAACTTGTCCACAGTAACAATGGGCGCACACACTGTAAACAGTGATCTCACAAACTGCAAACAACAAGCTTACACGCTGTAAATAACGAGCACACATGTTGAAAACAACGACCTCAGACAATATAGTGAGCTCACACAATGCAATAACGAGCTCACACACTGTAAACAATGAGATCACTCACTGTAAACACTCCGTCAACGAGCTCACATTCTGCAAAAAATGAACTCACACGCGATAAACAATGAACCTACAGAATAGGAACATAGGAACATAGGAACAGCAGTAGGCCATTCAGCCCCTCGTGCCTTCTACGCCATTTGATAAGATCATGGCTGATCTGTGATCTAACTCCATATACCTGCCTTTGGCCCATATCCCTCAATACCTTTGGTTGCCAAAAAGCTATCTATCTCAGATTTAAATTTAGCAATTGAGCTAGTATCAATTGCCGTTTGCGGAAGAGAGTTCCAAACTTCTACAACCCTTTGTGTGTAGAAATGTTTTCTAATCTCGCTCCTGAAAGGTCTGGCTCTAATAGAATCATAGAATCATAGATGTTTACAACATGGAAACAGGCCCTTCGGCCCAACATGTTCATGTCGCCCAGTTTATACCACTAAGCTAGTCCCAATTGCCTGCACTTGGCCCATATCCCTCTATACCCATCTTACCCATGTAACTCTTCAAATGCTTTTTAAAAGACAAAATTGTACCCGCCTCTACTACTGCCTCTGGCAGCTCGTTCAAGACACTCACCACCCATTGAGTGAAAAAATTTCCCCCCTGGACCCTTTTGTATCTCTCCTCTCACCTTAAATCTATGCCCCCTCGTTATAGACTCCCCTACCTTTGGGAAAAGATTTTGACTATCGACCTTATCTATGCCCCTCATTATTTTATAGACTTCTATAAGATCACCCCTTAACCTCCTACTCTCCAGGGAAAAGTCTCAATCTATCCAACCTCTCCCTATAAGTCAAACCATCAAGTCCCGGTAGCATCCTAGTAAATCTTTTCTGCACTCTTTCTAGTTTAATAATATCCTTTCTCTAATAGGGTGACCAGAACTATACACAGTATTCCAAGTGTGGCCTTACTAATGTCTTGTACAACTTCAACAAGACATCCCATCTCCTGTATTCAATGTTCTGACCAATGAAACCAAGCATGCTGAATGCCTTCTTCACCACCCTATCCACCTGTGACTCCACTTCCAAGGAGCTATGAACCTGTACTCCTCGATCTCTTTGTTCTATAACTCTCCCCAATGCCCTACCATTAACGGAGTAGGTCCTGGCCCGATGCGATCTACCAAAATGCATCACCTCACATTTATCTAAATTAAACTCCATCTGCCCACTGGCCCAATTTATCAAGATCCCGTTGCAATCCTAGATAACCTTCTTCACTGTCCACAATGCCACCAATCTTGGTGTCATCTGCAAACTTACTAACCATGCCTCCTAAATTCTCATCCAAATCATTAATATAAATAACAAATAACAGCGGACCCAGCACCGATCCCTGAGGCACACCGCTGGTCACAGGCCTCCAGTTTGAAAAACAACCCTCTGCAACCACCCTCTGTCATCTGCTGTCGATCCAATTTTGTATCCAATTGCTAAATTTAATTTTTAGACTGTGCCCCCTACTCCTAATATCCCCAACCAGAGGAAATAGTTTCTCTCTATCCATACTATCTCTTCCCCTTAATTTCATATAAACTTCGATCAGATCACCCCTTAACCTTCGACCCTCTAGAGAATACAACCCCAATTTGTGTAATCTCTCCTCGTCACTTAACCCTTGAAGTCACACACTGCAAACAATGAGATCACACACTGCAAACAGTGAGCTCACACACTGCAAACAACGAGTGCAAAAGCTGCAAACAATGACCTCACGTAGCTGAAACAGCGGGGTGACACACTGCAAACACTGCAAACAGCGAACTCACACTGCAAACAACGAGCTCACACACTGCAAACAGCGAACTCACACTGCAAACAACGAGCTCACACACTGCAAACAGCGAACTCACACTGCAAACAAGAAGATCACAAGCTGTAAACAATGAGCTCACACACTGTTACAATAAGCTCTCACACTGTTACAATGAGCACACACACTGCAATCAATGAGCTGACATAATGCAAACAAAGAGCTCATACATTGTAAACAGAAGCTCACTCACTGCAAACAGTGAGGTCACTCACTGCAAACAACGACCTCACAGATGCAAACAACGACCTCACACTGCGGACAACTACCTCACAAACTGCAAAAAATAAGCCCACATGTTGTGAACAATGAGCGCACAGACTGCAAACTGTGAGCTCACACACTGCAAACATCGACCTCATAGACTGCAAACAACGAGCTCACACACTAAAATCAATGAGTGCACAGGCTGCAAACAATGAGCTGACATATGTCAACAGAGGGGTATCACACTGCAAACAAGGAGCTCACAAACTGCAAACAATGAACTCACAGACTGTAAGCAATGATCTCACAAACTGGAAACAACGAGATTACACATAGTAAACCAAGAGCACACACAATGCAAACAATGACCTCAGGCACTATAGTGAGCTCACACACTGCAAACAACGAGCTCGCACACTGCAAACAACGAGCTCACACACTGCAAACAATGAGCTCACACACTGCAAACAACGAGCTCACACACTGCAAACAATGAACTCAGATGCGGCCAACAGTGAGCTCACACACAGCAAACAAAGAACTCACATTGCTATCAAGAAGCTCAAAATCTGCAAACATTGAGCTCACAGACTGTGAACAGTGACCGCACAAATTGCGAACAAGCTTTCACACTATAAATAACAAGCTCACACACTGCAATCAGCGACCTCACACTGTAAACAATGAGCTCACACACTGCAATCAGCGACCTCACACACTGCAATCAGCGACCTCACACACTGCAATCAGCGACCTCACACACTGCAATCAGCGACCTCACACACTGCAATCAGCGACCTCACACACTGCAATCAGCGACCTCACACACTGCAATCAGCGACCTCACACACTGCAATCAGCGACCTCACACACTGCAATCAGCGACCTCACACACTGCAATCAGCGACCTCACACACTGCAAGCTCTGAGCTCACAAACTGCAAACATTGAGCTCGCACACTGCAAACAATGAGCTCACAAACTGCAAACATTGAGCTCGCACACTGCAAACAATGAGCTCGCACACTGCAAACAACGAGCTCACACACTGCAAACAACGAGCTCACACACTGCAAACAACGAGCTCACACACTGCAAACAATGAGCTCACACACTGCAAACAACGAGCTCACACACTGCAAACAATGAGCTCACACACCGCAAACAATGAGCTCACACACCGCAAACAAGGAGCTCACACACCGCAAACAACGAGCTCACACACTGCAAACAATGAGCTCACACACTGCAAACAATGAGCTCACACACTGCAAACAATGAGCTCACACACTGCAAACAACGAGCTCACACACTGCAAACAATGAGCTCGCACACTGCAAACAACGAGCTCACAAACTGCAAACAACAAGCTCGCACACTGCAAACAGTGAGCTCACACACTGCAAACAGTGAGCTCACACACTGCAAACATTGAGCTCGCACACTGCAAACGGTGAGCTCACAAATTACAGATAGCAGGCTCACTCACTGCAAACAAGGAGTTCACACACAACAAACAGTAAGCTCACAAACTGCAATGAGCTCACACACTGAACAACGATATCACTCACTGCAAACAACGAGCTCACCATCTGCAAACAATTAGATCACAGTGAGCTCACACACTACAAACATTGAGCTCACAGACTGTGAACAGTGACCTCACAAATTGTGAACAACAAGCTTACACACTATAAGTAACGAGCACACACACTGCAATCAGTGACCTCACTCTGTAAACAACAAGCTAACACACTGCAAACAATGAGTTGACACACTGCAAAAAATGAGCTCACACACTGCAAATATTCAGCTCACATTCTGCAATCATCGAACTTGTGCACTGTAACAATGGGGGCACAGACTGCAAACAATGAGCTCACATACTGTTATTAACGAGCACACACGTTGCAAACAACGACCTCAGACATTATAGTGAGACCACACAATGCAGTGATGAGCTCACACACTGTAAACAACTAGATCATTCACAGCAAACAGTGAGCTCACACACTCTAACAATGAGCTCACACACTGCAAACAATGAGCTCACACACTGCTAACAGAGAGCACACACACTGTAAATACTCAGCTCAAACTCTGCAAACATCGAACTCGCATATGAGGAATGATGGATAGGCTGGGGTTGTTTTAGAATCATAGAATCATAGAATCATAGAAGTTACAACATGGAAACAGGCCCTTCGGCCCAACATGTCCATGTCGCCCAGTTTATACCACTAAGCTAGTCCCAATTGCCTGCACTTGGCCCATATCCCTCGATACCCATCTTCCCCATTTAACTGTCCAAATGCTTTTTAAAAGACAAAATTGTACCCGCCTCTACTACTGCCTCTGGCAGCTCGTTCCAGACACTCACCACCCTTTGAGTGAAAAAATTGCCCCTCTGGATCCTTTTGTATCTCTCCCCTCTCACCTTAAATCTGTGCCCCCTCGTTATAGACTCCCCTACCTTTGGGAAAAGATTTTGACTATCGACCTTATCTATGCCCCTCATTATTTTATAGACTTCTATAAGATCACCCCTTAACCTCCTACTCTCCAGGGAAAAATGTCCCAGTCTGTCTAACCTCTCCCTGTAAGTCAAACCATCAAGTCCCGGTAGCATCCTAGTAAATCTTTTCTGCACTCTTTCTAGTTTAATAATATCCTTTCTATAATAGGGTGACCAGAACTGTACACAGTACTCCAAGTGTGGCCTCACCAATGCCCTGTACAACTTCAACAAGACATCCCAACTCCTGCATTCAATGTTCTGACCAATGAAACCAAGCATGCTGAATGCCTTCTTCACCACCCTATCCACCTGTGACTCCACTTTCAAGGAGCTATGAATCTGTACTCCTAGATCTCTTTGTTCTATAACTCTCCCCAACGCCCTACCATTAACGGAGTAGGTCCTGGCCCGATTCGATCTACCAAAATGCATCACCTCACATTTATCTAAATTAAACTCCATCTGCCATTCATCGGCCCACTGGCCCAATTTATCAAGATCCCGTTGCAATCCTAGATAACCTTCTTCACTGTCCACAATGCCACCAATCTTGGTGTCATCTGCAAACTTACTAACCATGCCTCCTAAATTCTCATCCAAATCATTAATATAAATAACAAATAACAGCGGACCCAGCACCGATCCCTGAGGCACACCGCTGGACACAGGCATCCAGTTTGAAAAACAACCCTCCACAACCACCCTCTGTCTTCTGTCGTCAAGCCAATTTTGTATCCAATTGGCTACCTCACCTTGGATCCCATGAGATTTAACCTTATGTAACAACCTACCATGCGGTACCTTGTCAAATGCTTTGCTGAAGTCCATGTAGACCACGTCGACTGCACAGCCCTCATCTATCTTCTTGGTTACCCCTTCAAAAAACTCAATCAAATTCGTGAGACATGATTTTCCTCTCACAAAACCATGCTGACTGTTCCTAATTAGTCCCTGCCTCTCCAAATGCCTGTAGATCCTGTCCCTCAGAATACCCTCTAACAACTTACCCACTACAGATGTCAGGCTCACTGGTCTGTAGTTCCCAGGCTTTTCCCTGCCGCCCTTCTTAAACAAAGGCACAACATTTGCTACCCTCCAATCTTCAGGCACCTCACCTGTAGCGGTGGATGATTCAAATATCTCTGCTAGGGGACCCGCAATTTCCTCCCTAACCTCCCATAACGTCCTGGGATACATTTCATCAGGTCCCGGAGATTTATCTACCTTGATGCGCGTTAAGACTTCCAGCACCTCCCTCTCTGTAATATGTACACTCCTCAAGACATCACTATTTATTTCCCCAAGTTCCCTAACATCCATGCCTTTCTCAACCGTAAATACCGATGTGAAATATTCATTCAGGATCTCACCCATCTCTTGTGGTTCCGCACATAGATGACCTTGTTGATCCTTAAGAGGCCCTACTCTCTCCCTAGTTATCCTTTTGCCCTTTATGTATTTGTAGAAGCTCTTTGGATTCACCTTTGCCTGATCTGCCAAAGCAATCTCATATCCCCTTTTTGCCCTCCTGATTTCTCTCTTAACTCTACTCCGGCAATCTCTATACTCTTCAAGGGATCCACTTGATCCCAGCTGCCTATGCATGTCATATGCCTCCTTCTTCTTTTCGACTAGTGCCTCAATCTCCCGAGTCATCCAAGGTTCCCTACTTCTACCAGCCTTGCCCTTCACTTTATAAGGAATGTGCTTACCCTGAACCCTGGTTAACACACTTTTGAAAGCCTCCCACTTACCAGACGTCCCTTTGCCTGCCAACAGACTCTCCCAATCAACTTCTGAAAGTTCCTGTCTAATACCATCAAAATTGGCCTTTCCCCAATTTAGAATTTTAACTTTTGGGCCATTGGAACAGAGGAGGCTGAGGGGTGATTTAATTGAGGTGTATAAAATTATGTGTACCTAGATAGAGTGGATAGGAAGGACCTATTTCCCCTAGTGTAGGGATCAATAACCAGGGGGCATAGATCTGAAGTGAGTGGTGGAAGAATTAGAGCAGAAATGAGGAAAACAATTTTCACCCAGAGGGTGGTGGGGGTCTGGAACTCACTGCCTGAGAGGGTGGCAGAGGCAGAAACCCTCAACTCATTTAAACAATACTTCCATGTGCACCTGAAGAGCTGTGACCTGCAGTGCAATGGACCAAATGCGGGAAAGTGGGATTCAGCTGGGTGGCTCGTTTCTCAGCCGGCACGGACATAATGGGCCGAATGGCCTCCTTCTGTGCCGTAAATTCTCCATGATTTGAAACAACGAGCTCACACACTGCAAACAACGAGGTCACACACAGTGAACAACGAGGTCACACACTGCAAACAACGAGGTCACACACAGTGAACAATGAACTCACACACAGTGAACAATGAACTCACACACAGTGAACAATGAGCTCACACACAGTGAACAATGAACTCACACACAGTGAACTACAACCTCATACTACTAACAGTGAGCTCACACATTGCAATAATGAGGTCACTTCCTGCAAACAACAATCTCACACAAACAAGGAGCTGACACACGGCAACAACGAGCTTACACACTGCAAACACTGAACTCACACTGCTATCAATGAGCTCACACACAGCAAACTGGAAAGCGTTCACAGCTAAGAACCAAAACCACATCTTCCGCCTCCATGCCCAAGATGTGGGTCTGGTTCTGAATGAATACATTGCATCTGTCTTTACAATGAAGAGGGATGATGCAGGGATTGAAGTTAAGGATGGAGTGTGAAATATTGGATGGGGTAAACATAGTGAGAGAATAAGTATTAAGGGGATCAGCATCTTTGAAAGTGGATAAATCACCAGGGCTGGATGAAATGTATCCCAGGCTGCTAAAAGAAGCCAGGGAGGAAATAGCAGAGGCTTTAACAATCATTTTCCAAACTTCACTGGATGCAGGCGTAGTATTGGAGGATTGGAGGGTTGCTAATGTTGCACCATTGTTTAAAAAGGGAGAGAAGGATAGACCGAGTAATTACAGGCCAGTCAGTCTAACCTCGGTGGTGGGCAAATTATTGGAATCAATTTTGAGGGACAGGATAAACTGTCACTTAGAAAGGCACGGGTTAATCAAGGACAGTCAGCATGGATTTGTTAAGGGGAGGTCGTGTCTGACTAACTTGACTGAATGTTTCGAGGAGGTGACAAGGAGGGTCGATGAGGGTAGCGCAATTGATGTAGTCTACATGGATTTTAGCAAGGCTTTTGACAAGGTCCCACGTGGCAGATTGGTCAAAAAAGTAAAGGCCTATGGGAGCCAAGGGAATGTGGCAAATTGGATCCAAAATTGGCTCAGTGGCAGGAAGCAAAGGGGAATGGTCGACGGGTGTTTATGCGACTGGAAGGCTGTTTCCAGTGGGATGCTGCAGTGCTCGGTACTAGGTCCTTTGCTTTTTGTGGAATACATTAACAAATTGGACTTAAACGTAGGGGGCATGATTAAGACATTTGTGGATGACACAAAGCTAGGCTGTGTGGTTGATAATGAGGAGGAAAGCTGTAGACTGCAGGAAGTTATCAATGGACTGGTCAGATGGGCAGAAAAGTAGCAAATGGAGTTCAATCCAGAGAAGTGTGAGGTAATGCATTTGGGGAGAGCAAACAAGGCAAGGGAATACACAATAAATGGGAGGAGACTGAGTGGTGTGGAGGAAGTGAGGGACCTTGGAGTGCATGTCCGCAGATCCCTGAAGGTAGCAGGACAGGTAGATAAGGTGGTTAAGAAGGCATATGGAATACTTTCCTTTATTAGCTGAAGCATAGAATATAAAAGCAGGGATGTTATGCTGGAACTGTATAAAACACTAGTTAGGCCACAGCTTGAGTACTGTGCACAGTTCTGGTCACCACATTACAGGAAGGATGTAATTACACTAGAGGGGGTGCAGAGGAGATTTACGAGGATGTTGCCAGGACTGGAGAATTTTAGTTATGAGGAATGATGGATAGGCTGGGGTTGTTTTCCATGGAACAGAGGAGGCTGAGGGGTGATTTGATTGAGGTATATAAAATTATGAGAGGCCTAGATAGAGTGGATAGGAAGGACCTATTTCCCTTAGTGGAGGGATCAATAACCAGGGGGCATAGATATGAAATAATTGGTGGAAGAATTAGAGCAGAAATGAGGAAAACAATTTTCACCCAGAGGGTGGTGGGGGTCTGGAACTCACTGCCTGAGAGGGTGGCAGAGGCAGAAACCCTGAACACATTGAAACAATACTTCGATGTGCACCTGAAGAGCTGTGACCTGCAATGCAATGGATCAAATGCGGGAAAGTGGGATTCAGCTGGGTGGCTCGTTTCTCAGCTGGCACGGACATAATGGGCCAAATGGCCTCCTCCTGTGCCGTAAATTTTCCATGATTTGAAACAACAAGTTCACAAACTGCAAACAATGAGCTCACACACTGCAAACAGTGAGCTCACACACTGCAAACAATGAGCGCACACACTGCAAACAGTGAGCTCACACACTGCAAACAGTGAGCTCACACACTGCAAACAATGAGCTCACACACTGCAAACAGTGAGCTCACACACTGCAAACAGTGAGCTCACACACTGCAAACAATGAGCTCACATACTGCAAACAGTGAGCTCACACATTGCAAACAGTGAGCTCACACACTGCAAACAGTGAGCTCACACACTGCAAACAGTGAGCTCACACACTGTAAACAATGAGCTCACACACTGCAAACAGTGAGCTCACACACTGTAAACAATGAGCTCACACACTGCAAACAATGAGCTCACACACTGTAAACAATGAGCTCACACACTGTAAACAGTGAGCTCACACACTGCAAACAATGAGCTCACACACTGCAAATAACGAGCTCACACACTGTAAACAATGAGCTCACACGCTGCAAACAGTGAGCTCACACACTGCAAACAATGAGCTCACACACTGTAAACAATGAGCTCACACACTGCAAACAGTGAGCTCACACACTGCAAACAGTGAGCTCACACACTGCAAACAGTGAGCTCACACACTGCAAACAATGAGCTCACACACTGCAAACAATGAGCTCACACACTGCAAACAGTGAGCTAACACATTGCAAACAGTGAGCTCACACACTGCAAACAATGAGCTCACACACTGCAAACAGTGAGCTCACACACTGCAAACAACGAGCTCACACACTGCAAACAATGAGCTCACACACTGCAAACAATGAGCTCACACACTGTAAACAATGAGCTCACACACTGCAAACAGTGAGCTCACACACTGTAAACAATGAGCTCACACACTGCAAACAATGAGCTCACACACTGTAAACAATGAGCTCACACACTGTAAACAGTGAGCTCACACACTGCAAACAGTGAGCTCACACACTGTAAACAATGAGCTCACACACTGCAAACAATGAGCTCACACACTGCAAACAATGAGCTCACACACTGCAAACAATGAGCTCACACACTGTAAACAATGAGCTCACACACTGCAAACAGTGAGCTCACACACTGTAAACAATGAGCTCACACACTGCAAACAATGAGCTCACACACTGTAAACAATGAGCTCACACACTGTAAACAATGAGCTCACACACTGCAAACAGTGAGCTCACACACTGTAAACAATGAGCTCACACACTGCAAACAATGAGCTCACACACTGTAAACAATGAGCTCACACACTGCAAATAACGAGCTCACACACTGTAAACAATGAGCTCACACGCTGCAAACAGTGAGCTCACACACTGCAAACAGTGAGCTCACACACTGCAAACAATGAGCTCACACACTGCAAACAGTGAGCTAACACATTGCAAACAGTGAGCTCACACACTGCAAACAATGAGCTCACACACTGCAAACAGTGAGCTCACACACTGCAAACAACGAGCTCACACACTGCAAACAATGAGCTCACACACTGCAAACAGTGAGCTCACACACTGCAAACAATGAGCTCACACATTGCAAACAGTGAGCTCACACACTGCAAACAGTGAGCTCACACACTGCAAACAATGAGCTCACACACTGCAAACAATGAGCTCACACACTGCAAACAATGAGCTCACACACTGCAAACAATGAGCTCACACACTGCAAACAGTGAGCTCACACACTGCAAACAATGAGCTCACACACTGCAAACAGTGAGCTCACACACTGCAAACAGTGAGCTCACACACTGCAAACAGTGAGCTCACACACTGCAAACAATGAGCTCACACACTGCAAACAATGAGCTCACACACTGCAAACAATGAGCTCACACACTGCAAACAGTGAGCTCACACATTGCAAACAGTGAGCTCACACGCTGCAAACAATGAGCTCACACATTGCAAACAGTGAGCTCACACACTGCAAACAATGAGCTCACACACTGCAAACAGTGAGCTCACACACTGCAAACAGTGAGCTCACACTCGGCAAACAATGAGCTCACACACTGCAAACAATGAGCTCACACACTGCAAACAGTGAGCTCACACACTGCAAACAGTGAGCTCACACTCGGCAAACAATGAGCTCACACACTGCAAACAATGAGCTCACACACTGCAAACAGTGAGCTCACGCACTGCAAACAGTGAGCTCACACACTGCAAACAGTGAGCTCACACACTGCAAACAATGAGCTCACGCACTGCAAACAATGAGCTCACACACTGCAAACAGTGAGCTCACACACTGCAAACAATGAGCTCACACACTGCAAACAATGAGCTCACACACTGCAAACAATGAGCTCACACACTGCAAACAATGAGCTCACACACTGCAAACAATGAGCTCACACACTGCAAACAATGAGCTCACACACTGCAAACAACGAGCTCACACATTGCAAACAATGAGCTCACACACTGCAAACAATGAGCTCACACACTGCAAACAATGAGCTCACACACTGCAAACAATGAGCTCACACACTGCAAACAATGAGCTCACACACTGCAAACAATGAGCTCACACACTGCAAACAATGAGCTCACACACTGCAAACAATGAGCTCACACACTGCAAACAATGAGCTCACACACTGCAAACAATGAGCTCACACACAGCAAACAGTGAGCTCACACACTGCAAACAGTGAGCTCACACACTGCAAACAACGAGCTCACACGCTGCAAACAGTGAGCTCACACACTGCAAACAATGAGCTCACACACTGCAAACAATGAGCTCACACACACTACATAGGAAGTGCTCACTCACTGCAAACATTTTTGAAGGTGGCAGGATAAGTTGAGAAGGCTTTAAAAAAGCATATGGGAACCTTGGCTTTATTAATAGAGACATGGAGTACAAAAGCATGAGAAGTTATGCCAAAAACCTTTATAAAACACTGGTTAGGCCTCAGTTGTAGGATTTTGTTCAACTGTGGGCACCGCACTTTAAGGAGGATGTCAAGGCCTTAGAGAGGGTGCAGAGTAGATTTACGAGAACGGTGCCAGGGATAGGGGACTTTGTTGATGTGGAGAGACTGGAGAATCCTAGGATTATTCTCCTTACAGCAGAGAGGGTTATGGGGAAATTTGAAAAAGGTATTCAAAATCATGAACGGTTTTGATAGAGTTTACAGTGGCAGAATCATCAGTAACTAGAGGACACAGAGTTAAGGCATTTGGCAAAAGAGCCAGAGGTGACATGAGAAAACATTTTTTTATGCAGCGAGTTGTTATGATCTGGAATGCACTGCCTGAAAGGGCGCTGGAAGCAGATCCAATAGAAACTTTCAAAAGGGAATTGGATAAATACTTGAATGGAGAAGATTTACAGGCCTATGGGGAAAGAGCAGGGGAATGGGACTAATTAGATAGCTCTTTCAAAGAGCTAGCACAGGCATGATGGGCTGAATGGCCTCCTCCTGTGCTGTGCCTAATATGAAACCATGTACATCCAATCCCTCTACACCTCCAAACCTCACCAGGACCTACAGTCCTCCTACACCCCCGTCCCACACCAGGACCTACAGTCCTCCTACACCCCCGTCCCACACCAGGACCTACAGTCCTCCTACACCCCCGTCCCACACCAGGACCTACAGTCCTCCTACACCTCCGTCCCTCACCATGTACATCTAGACCCACTACACAATCCATCCCTCACCAGGATATACAATTCCCCTAAACTTCTTTCCCTCACGAGGATGTATGGCTCCCCTACGCATCTATTCGTCACCAGGATGTACAGTTCCTCTACACCTCCCTCCCTCACCAGGACGTTCAATCCCTTTAAACCTGCATCCCTCAGCATGGACATCCAGTCCCCTCCAGCTCCGTCCCTCCCCAGGACTTGCAGTCCCTCTTCATCACCATTCCTCACCAGGATGTACAGTCTGTTTACAATTCCATCCCCCTTCAGAATGTACAGTCTCTCTACACCTCCATCCCCCACGAGGATGTTCAGGCCTACTACAACCTCCACCCCTCACCACGGGCATCCCGTCCCTCGACACCTCCATCCCTCACCATCGACACCCAGTCCCTCTACACCTCCATCCCTCACCATCGACACCCAGTCCCTCTACACCTCCATCCCTCACCATCGACACCCAGTCCCTCTACACCTCCATCCCTCACCATCGACACCCAGTCCCTCTACACCTCCATCCCTCACCATCGACACCCAGTCCCTCTACACCTCCATCCCTCACCATCGACACCCAGTCCCTCTACACCTCCATCCCTCACCATCGACACCCAGTCCCTCTACACCTCCATCCCTCACCATCGACACCCAGTCCCTCTACACCTCCATCCCTCACCATCGACACCCAGTCCCTCTACACCTCCATCCCTCACCATCGACACCCAGTCCCTCTACACCTCCATCCCTCACCATCGACACCCAGTCCCTCTACACCTCCATCCCTCACCATCGACACCCAGTCCCTCTACACCTCCATCCCTCACCATCGACACCCAGTCCCTCTACACCTCCATCCCTCACCATGGACATTCAGTCCCTCTACACCTCCATCCCTCACCATAGACACCCAGTCCCTCTACACCTCCACCCTCCACCACGGGCGCCCAGTCCCCGTACATATCCATCTCCAACCAGGACTTTCAGTCGCTCTATACCTCAATTACTCACTAAGACGTCCAGTCTCCCAACTTCTCCATCTCTCACCAGGATGTACAGTTTCTCTACAGCTCTATCTGATCTGTCCATTTCCCACCCCTCTGTGTGTACAGGTTTGATCTGATCTGTAGTTTCACTGTCTCTCTGTGTGCAGTAGTTTTTGTAAAATTACCACCACCACTACCTTATCTTTCATAAAATTCCCACCTCCACTAGCTTAACTTCTGTAAAATTAACCAGCTCCAATACCTTAATTTCTGTAAAACTCCCACCTCTACTACTTAAACTTGTGCAAAATTCCCCACCTTCACTGCCTTAACTTCTGTAAAACACCTTTATACCTCCATCCCTCACCGTGGACACCCAGTCCCTCCACACCTCCATCCCTCACCAGGACATTCAGTCCCTCCACACCTCCATCCCTCACCATGGACACCCAGTCCCTCCACACCTCCATCCCTCACCGTGGACACCCAGTCCCTCCACACCTCCATCCCTCACCATGGACATTCAGTCGCTCCACACCTCCATCCCTCACCATGGACATTCAGTCCCTCCACACCTCCATCCCTCACCAGGACATCCAGTCCCTCCACACCTCCATCCCTCACCAGGACATTCAGTCCCTCCACACCTCCATCCCTCACCATGGACATATGGACTCCTTACCTCCATCCCTCACTGGAATGTACGATTCTCCTACCACTCCATCTCTCACCAGGATATACAGTCCCTCTGCATCCCCTTCCCTCACCAGGATATACAGACCCTCTGCATCCCCATCCCTCACCAGGATATACAGACCCTCTGCATCCCCATCCCTCACCAGGATATACAGACCCTCTGCATCCCCATCCCTCACCAGGATATACAGACCCTCTGCATCCCCATCCCTCACCAGGATATACAGACCCTCTGCATCCCCATCCCTCACCTGGCCAAACTGTTCTTACATTGAAGAACATTTCCTTTAACTCCACTCATTTTCTTCAGATAGAAAGACAGAATGTGATGGAATCCTGCATGAGCCCCAGCTATGCCTGTCTTTTTGTAGGGTATATTCGATGGTCTTTGTTTCGGTTCTACTCGGGTCCCCTCCCTGATCTCTTTCTCCATTACAATGATGACTATTTCTGTGTTACTTCCTGATCTCTAGAGAATCTCATTAATTTTGCTTCAGATTTCAACCCTCCATCACCTTTACTTATTCCATCCTCCCTTCTCATTCTTCTCTCCTGCCTCGACATTTACTACAAGCCCAACAACTCCCAAAACTAAATGGATTATATTTCATCCCTCTTCACTTCCTGTTACGACTCCATTTGCTTCTCCCAGTTTCTCTTTCTCCATCATATCTGCTCTGATGATCCACCTCCCACACCAGAGCTCCCACTGCGGCCTTCTGCTTTCCTCAGTTGAGGATTTCCCTCTGCTGTGGTAGGCAGGGCCCTTGACTGAAACAAAATGCAGATTAGGTGTACACTTTGCTAAACACCTCCATTCTGCCTGCGAACCCAAAATCCCAGTCACTTACCCCTTCAATTTCCCGTCCCACTCCCTGCCTGACCTCCCTACACTGCCTCCTACACTGCTCCATTGAAGCTCGCGGTACAGCACCTTATCTTTCTCCGAGGCACTTTGCAGTCCTCTGCCCTTAACATTGACTTTAATAACTTCAGACCTTACCCGTAGCTCCCTGTTGTCTGGCAGGAGGTGCTGGCAATATGGGATGGATGTGTTGGCTTTTCCAGAGATGGGGTGGGGAGAGAGCGGGTCGGTGCTTGGGGTGGGGGGAGAGCGGGTTGGTGCTTGGGGTGGGGGGAGAGCGGGTCGGTGCTTGGGGTGGGGGGAGAACGGGTCGGTGCTTGGGGTGGGGGGAGAGCGGGTCGGTGCTTGGGGTGGGGGGAGAGCGGTCGGTGCTTGGGGTGGGGGGAGAGCGGGTCGGTGCTTGGGGTGGGGGGAGAGCGGGTCGGTGCTTGGGGTGGGGGGAGAGCGGGTCGGTGCTTGGGGTGGGGGGAGAGCGGTTGGTGCTTGGGGTGGGGGGAGAGCGGGTCGGTGCTTGGGGTGGGGGGAGAGCGGGTCGGTGCTTGGGGTGGGGGGAGAGCGGGTTGGTGCTTGGGGTGGGGGGAGAGCGGGTCGGTGCTTGGGGTGGGGGGAGAACGGGTCGGTGCTTGGGGTGGGGGGAGAGCGGGTCGGTGCTTGGGGTGGGGGGAGAGCGGGTTGGTGCTTGGGGTGGGGGGAGAGCGGGTCGGTGCTTGGGGTGGGGGGAGAGCGGGTCGGTGCTTGGGGTGGGGGGAGAGCGGGTTGGTGCTTGGGGTGGGGGGAGAGCGGGTCGGTGCTTGGGGTGGGGGGAGAGCGGGTCGGTGCTTGGGGTGGGGGGAGAGCGGGTTGGTGCTTGGGGTGGGGGGAGAGCGGGTCGGTGCTTGGGGTGGGGGGAGAGCGGGTTGGTGCTTGGGGTGGGGGGAGAGCGGGTCGGTGCTTGGGGTGGGGGGAGAGCGGGTCGGTGCTTGGGGTGGGGGGAGAGCGGGTCGGTGCTTGGGGTGGGGGGAGAGCGGTTGGTGCTTGGGGTGGGGGGAGAACGGGTCGGTGCTTGGGGTGGGGGGAGAGCGGGTCGGTGCTTGGGGTGGGGGGAGAGCGGGTCGGTGCTTGGGGTGGGGGGAGAGCGGTTGGTGCTTGGGGTGGGGGGAGAGCGGTTGGTGCTTGGGGTGGGGGGAGAGCGGGTCGGTGCTTGGGGTGGGGGGAGAGCGGTTGGTGCTTGGGGTGGGGGGAGAGCGGTTGGTGCTTGGGGTGGGGGGAGAACGGGTCGGTGCTTGGGGTGGGGGGAGAGCGGTTGGTGCTTGGGGTGGGGGGAGAGCGGGTTGGTGCTTGGGGTGGGGGGAGAGCGGGTTGGTGCTTGGGGTGGGGGGAGAGCGGTTGGTGCTTGGGGTGGGGGGAGAGCGGGTTGGTGCTTGGGGTGGGGGGAGAGCGGTCGGTGCTTGGGGTGGGGGGAGAGCGGTTGGTGCTTGGGGTGGGGGGAGAGCGGGTTGGTGCTTGGGGTGGGGGGAGAGCGGTCGGTGCTTGGGGTGGGGGGAGAGCGGGTTGGTGCTTGGGGTGGGGGGAGAGCGGTCGGTGCTTGGGGTGGGGGGAGAGCGGGTCGGTGCTTGGGGTGGGGGGAGAGCGGTCGGTGCTTGGGGTGGGGGGAGAACGGTCGGTGCTTGGGGTGGGGGGAGAGCGGTCGGTGCTTGGGGTGGGGGGAGAGCGGTTGGTGCTTGGGGTGGGGGGAGAGCGGTTGGTGCTTGGGGTGGGGGGAGAGCGGGTTGGTGCTTGGGGTGGGGGGAGAGCGGGTTGGTGCTTGGGGTGGGGGGAGAGCGGTTGGTGCTTGGGGTGGGGGGAGAGCGGGTTGGTGCTTGGGGTGGGGGGAGAGCGGGTTGGTGCTTGGGGTGGGGGGAGAGCGGGTTGGTGTTTGGGGTGGGGGGAGAGCGGGTTGGTGCTTGGGAAGGGAACCGCACCCCCAGTCAGAACACTGGTCTGTATCCTTGATGTCCACCTGCTTTGTTCCTCTCCAAGGCTCCTGGATCACTACAGCCTGCTCCAATTTGCCAGATTGTTATGCTCTCCCGCACTCCCTCAACTATTCACACACTCTGAGTCTTTTACTATCTTAATTTCCCTCATTATGCCTCCTATTGTCTCAGGTAATATCACTTGTTGTTTATGGGACTGGAGGGAGGTGTACAGTGGTGTTCCCCAGGGGTCAGTGCTGGGACCACTGCTTTTCTTGATGTATGTTAATGACTTGGACTTGGGTGTACAGGGCACAATTTCAAAATTTGCAGATGACACAAAACTTGGAAGTGTAGTGAACAGTGAGGAGGATAGTGATAGACTTCAAGAGGATATAGACAGGCTGGTGGAATGGGCGGACACGTGGCAGATGAAATTTAATGCAGAGAAGTGCGAAGTGATACATTTTGGTAGGAAGAATGAGGAGAGACAATATAAACTATGGAGCACAATTGTAAAGTGGGTGCAGGAGCAGACAGATCTGGGGGTATATGTGCACAAATCGTTGAAGGTGACAGGGCAGGTTGAGAAAGCGGTGCATACGGGATCTTGGGCTTTATAAATAGAGGCATTGGGGGTGATTTTAGGAGGCAATTGCGGGTGTGTTGGCAGGGGGGGGCTCCGAAAATCACAGAAATCCGTTCGGGTGTGAAAGTCGGCTCCAACCCGCCGGTTTCCGAGTTTCCCAGGGACCCACCTGTGTGCGCACGGGCGACCCGAAAACAGAAGTCCCGCCGGTAATTAAAGCCAGTGGGATGACAGTTAAAGAGACAAATAACCTCATTGAGGTATTTAAGGCACTTTACCTGTGACAGAGTGAGTGATTAGAATGATTTTTAACTTACCCGGGCGGCTTGCCCACCGCTTCTGATTCACACCTGGTGAAACCAGACATGAAGGGCCGGATCAGAGAAAAAGAAACTAAATAAATTAAATAAAAAAACATGCAATAAGTGAAAACACTAAATGCACCGACCTTTGCACCCTGCTCCGGTGTC
The DNA here is from genome assembly GCF_035084215.1 of Heptranchias perlo. Taxonomy (NCBI): domain Eukaryota; kingdom Metazoa; phylum Chordata; class Chondrichthyes; order Hexanchiformes; family Hexanchidae; genus Heptranchias; species Heptranchias perlo. The sequence continues at coordinate 34,863,959 of NC_090356.1, read as the reverse complement.
CGATGTCTCCCTCTCCACCCCCCCGACGTCCCCCCGATCTTCCCCTCTCCCTCCCCAATCTACCCCGTCCCTTCCGATCTTCCCCTCCCCCCCCCGATCTTCTCCTCTCCCCCCCCCCCCGATCTTCCCCCCTTTCCCCCCGATATCTTCCCCTCTCTCCCACCCCTCCCCCCGGTCTTCCAGTCCAGCGCTGGATGACGTCTCACTCTCTCTCTCCCCGCCCCCACCTCACGTTGCAGCTCCTGACAGCAGCCGGCCTGTCAATCAGACTAACTGCCGAGGACGAAACCCAGAGAGGATGTTAACCACTATCAACCAACGTGTGATCGCCTCGGAAACGGTAAGTTTGGTTCATGCGGGTTTGCCACGCGCCCAATTGCCCCCCCCGCCCCACTGCCGTCCCGCCTCCCTGCTAATATCAGGGCCAAACACTACACAAGCAGGAAGTTATGTTGAACCTTAATAAAACACTGGTTCGGCCAGAACTGGAGTATTGTGTCCAATTCTGGGCACCGCACTTTAGAAAAGATGTGAAGGCCTTGGAGACAGTGCAGAAGAGATTTACTCGAATGATTCCAGGGATGAGGGACTTTAGTTATGTGGATAGACTGGAGAAGCTGGGATTGTTCTCCTTGGAACAGAGAAAGTTGAGAGGAGATTTGATCGAGGTATTCAAAATCTAGAGTAGATAGAGAGAAACTGTTCCCATTGGCGGAAGGGTCAAGAACCAGAGGACACAGATTTAAGGTGATTGGCAAAATAATCAAAGGCGACATGAGGAAAAACTTTTTTACGCAGCGAGTGGTTAGGATCTGGAATGTGCTGCCTGAAAGGGTGGTGGAGGCAGATTCAAACGTGGCTTTCAAAACAGAATTGGATAAGTACTTGAAGGGAAAACATTTGCAGGGCTACTGGGATAGGGCAAGGGATTGGGACTCGCTGGATTGCTCTTACATAGAGCCGGCCTGGGATTGATGGGCCGAATGGCCTCCTTCTGTGCTGTAACCTTTCTATGATTCTATGATTCTGCCATTTAATCATCGCCTGCCCTTCACTTAAACACTTTGCAGGCCATTCTATTTCTTTTCTGTCTGTGTTTTTTTTTCCTTTCTCTTTATTTTGTTCCTTCTTAAATGCTGTTCATCTGTAATATCTTTCATTTCTGAGAAAGGGTCCATACCGAATGGCCTTGTCTGTTCTCTCCTTGGCGCTGCCAGACCTGACAAATGTTCCTATCATTTTCAATCTTTGCTTCAATAAATGGAAAGTTGGCCATGATTTCCTGAAATAAAACACAATGCCTAAACATCTTACCCGGAGGAAGGAATCCAGTGATCCATTCTCCATGAACTCTGTGATAATCATCACTGGGCTGCTCTTGGTGACTACTCCCTCCAGATGGATAACATTCGGATGATCAAACTGGCCCATTATGCTTGCTTCACTCAGGAAGTCCCGTCTCTGCTTTTCTGTATAACCAGATTTTAAGGTCTTGATAGCCACAAAAATCTCCCTCTTTCCAGGTAACTTGAGATGCCCACTGCACACCTCTCCAAATTCACCTGATAAGAAAGAGAAAATTATTAACCTCTCTCCCACTTACTGTTCAGGGTCTATTCCCTCCTAGGAATGTAAGAATGCACAGGAATGGAAAAGATTATTTTAGTCCATATGGCCAGCCCTAGAATTTACAAACAGTGGAAATAGAGCTCACTACTGATATCCCTCGATTGATTTTCTCATCGATACTTGCCTGACTATGTTTTAAAATTCTTGATGTTATCAGTCTCGATTCCATCCTTTGGCAACATCTCCTCCGTGCGCAGTCGTTATATAGAATGTTACAAAGAGGTCCCATTACACTACTGGGTATATTCTATAGGCCACCAACTAGTGGGAAGGAGATAGAGGAGCAAATTTGCAGGGAAATTACAGAGAGGTGCAAAAGCCCTAGAGTAATGATAACTGGGGACTTCAACTATCCTAATATAGACTGGGATAACAATAATAATATAAGGGGCACAGAGGGGGAGGAATTTTTGAAATGTGTCCAGGGTAACTTTCTTAACCAGTATGATTGCTCCAATTTCTGCAGTGTTCTCCTAGTGATAATCCCGAGTCCCCAATATTTCAAGCCTTTCTTCATCGCGATAACCTTCCATTCCTGGTATCACTCCAGTGAATCGTTGTACCTTCTACAAGCTCCAATATTCTTGCCATAATGGGATACCCACAATTGTATAAAATAATCCAATTATAACCCAACTAATGTCTTCTGCAATTCCACATGACCTCATTGCTTTTATATTCAATTCCCCAATGTGTAAAACCCAGAATCCCATTTGTCTTTTTATGGTCTTTTCTACACATGCTCTTTCCAGATCTATGTATCTGCTGCCCTATCTCTCTGATCCAATCTGATAACCATTAAGTGGGGGTCCCATAGTCGGTGGGGTGGTCCGCACCTCTTGGGGGTCTACTTGTGTTTCTTCCGCCAGATTTCCGGGCCATGGGAGCCTTCTTCTCTTTGCCAGATTTCCCATGCTTCCCTCCCTCCCTGCTATTCTGCTGTAACCATTTACGCCTCTTCTCGAGCGATCTTTTGTTTCTTTACCTGCCCCATTACCACCTTCCTTTCCTTGCACCATCATCTCTTTTCCCATTTAATCACTCCTCCCCTCCACCCTATCACAGACCTTCCCTTTTGTTCTTTCCTCTCCTTTTCCCAGGCTCAGCACTTGCTTACAAGTTGCGAAATCTCGAATATCTTTCAGTTCTGATGAAACATCATTGACTTGAAACCTTAACTCTGTTTCTCTCTCCACAAAAGCTGCCTGACTTGCTGAGTGTTTCCAGCATTTTCTGTTTTTATTCTAATCAATACTGGGTTGCATTTCCAACTCAATATGAGCTATACTAGCAGGTGATACTAACTTCATGAAATATAGGAAATATTATCCCTACTACTTTTTAAAAACACAAAAAGTAACAATGGGAGTGGATAGATACCTGCACCAATAACCTGCTCAATCTTCACACTGGATATGTCAATCTCTTTGGCAAATTCCCGCACAGCCTCATTGGGATCTTCATAGGTGAATGGATCGATATATATCTTCATACCAGGTGTCACTGAACAGAGAACATTGATTTGTAATTGGTGGGTCAATGGAGTTCAGATACCAATTAGCCACAATCTAATTGAATAGCAGAACAGGCTCGAGGGACTGAATGGCCTCCTCCTGTTCCCATCTTCCTATGTTCCTAAGAATACTGCTCCAAGGTGAACAATAACATATTATAGCTGCCAGGGACTCTGCTGTGGGAGTATTCAGAGGAGTTTTATTGATTGAAAATAAACTGTGGTTCAAATACATTGAATGTCAGATCAGTTTGCAAAACAAATAATAACAAACCTACAGAACAAAATAATTATTCAAAATGTGTTCAGTGAGGTCACATTCCAACTGTAGAAAGGTCATGCATGTGCCAGCATTACCAAGATGTCTGAATGGGAGTTGGAAGTAGAATTCATCACACAGTACAGCATAGTCTCTCCTGATCATTAAGAATTTAATTAACTAGGAACCTATAACCAAAGATTTCATGAGATTCTGAAGCCATGGTGCTTTCTTTGATTTCTGTGAACATCAATCCACAGACACAAGGTCAGATTCCACATGTACACTAATGGCACACAGCTCTTCCCCTCCATCGCCATACTCTCCACTTTGTTCTGTCAACTGCTTGTCCAACATCCAGTCTTCGCTGAACCTCCTCGAGCTCACCATTGGGAAAGTCATTATCTTTGGCCCCTCCACTCTTTTGCCTCTGTTTACAACCCTAGGGTGGGTGCAGGAAGCACCATTCCCAAATCCTGCAGAATTTTCAACTGGTACAAATAGGGGCGAAGACCTGGCAGATTCCTGCACCAAAAACCACCCCCCACTTTCACCCCCAGACTGCATGAAAATTGTGCTCCTAAACTTTTGGGAGTTAATTGTTTCCAATTTCTAAGTACAACCCTTATGTTCTCTCTCTCGTTTGTTTCCGAAGTAAAAAATCAAACATTTGTTAACGTTTTATATCTGAAACTTTACCTGAAGAAAACTTTTAAAATTTATGCTGCAGGTTATTTCTGCTAGAAATGTGCAGTCTTTCAATCATGAACATTTCTATCAGTTGGCTCAGATAAAAGTCCTAAAGTTAAAGTTTACATGTTATCAAGTTTATATACTTCTCCATTACACTGCAAGAGGGTGAGTTTTACAAATATCAGGAGTGGCCACACAGACTAGCTCTCCACAGTAAAAATTAACGACCTTGATAATAGTTTGAATGTGAAACTTTACCAGAATAAATAATTCAGGAAAACAAAGAAGCTCAGACGCTGCTTGTCTGACATCCAGTACTTGATGAGCAGAAATTTCCTCCAATTAAATATTGGGAAGATCGAAGCCATTGTCTTCAGTCCCCGCCACAAACTCCGTTCCCTGGCCACCGACTCCATCCCTCTCCCTGCCCACTGTCTGAGGCTGAACCGGATCATTCACAACCTTGGCGTCTTATTTGACCCTGAGATAAGCTTCCGACCCCATATCCGCTCCATCACCAAGACCGCCTACTTCCACCTCCGTAACATCACCCATCTCTGCCCTGCCTCAGCCCACCTGCTGCTGAAACTCTCATCTATGCTTTCATTACTTCCAGGCTCAGCTATTCCAATGTTCTCCTGGCTGGTCTCCCATCTTCCACCCTCCATAAACTTCAGCTCATCCAAAATTCTGCTGCCTGTATCCTAACTCGCACCGAGACCCATTCACCCTTGCTTGCGAACCTACACTGGCTCCCGGTCCAGCATCACCTCGAATTTAAAATTCTCATCCTTGTGTTCAAATCCATCCATGATTTCGTCCCTCCCTATCTCTGTAACCTCTTTCATCCCTAGAACCCTCTGAGATCTCTGCGTTCCTCCAATTCTGTGCCTACTCGATTTCCTTTGCCCCAACATTGCCTTCAGCTACCTAGGTTCTAGCCTTCGGAATTTCCTCCCAAAACCTCTCCGCCTCTCTACTGCTCTTTCCTCCTTTAAAATGTTGCTAAAAAGCTACCTCTTTGAACAATCTTTTGGTCACCTTTCTTGATATCTCCATATGTGGTTCGGTACCAAATTTTGTCTGATTACGGTCCGGTGAAGTGCCTTGGACACTTTACCACGTTTAGGGTGCTATTTGAATGCAAGTTGTTGTTGTCCGTTAACCTTTTTTCCATTTGTTGCTAAAATGGTCAGATGAAAAGCAGAGAGTGCAAGTGTTTTTTTTTATTGTTGAGTGTTTTACTTCCTTGGTTATTGAGTGGTGATAGATGTTTCAGTAAATATACACGTGAAATACATTTACCTGTACTGTGTGTCAGGTGATTTGTATTAAAATTGATGCATGTAGCTAAAATGCTGTCGCCATAGCCACGCCTGTGGCAGGTTAGCAATTTTTATTGGCCAACACTGGATTAGAACCCTCCTCGAGCAGACAAGTGAAGTGTTCAAGCAACATTTACATCGAGTTAGATCAGAAACAGGCCATTCGGCTCAACTGGTCTGTGCTGGTGTTTATGCTCCACACAAGTCTCCTCCCTCCTTACTTCATCTCACCCTTTCAGGATACCCTTCTATTCCTTTCTTCCTCATGTGTTTATCGAGCTTCCCCTTAAATACTATTCACCTCAACTGCTCCTTGTGGGAGCGAGTTCCCCATTCTAACCACTCTCTGGGTAAAGAAGTTTCTCCTGAATTCCCCATTGCATTTATTAGCGACTATTTTACACTTGTGACCTCTAGTTTTGGATTCTCCCACAAGTGGAAACATTTTCTCCACAGCCAACCTATAAAACCCTTTCATTATCTTAAAGGCCTCTATCAGGTCACCCCTCAGCCTTCTCTTTTCTGGAGAAAAGAGCCCCAGCCTGTTCAGCCTTTCCTGATAAGGATATCCTCTCAGTTCTGGTATCATCCTTATGATTCTTTTTTGTACCCTCTCCAATGCCTCTATATCCTTTTTGTAATATGGAGACCAGAACTGTGCACAGTGCTCCAAGTGTGGTCCAACTAAGGTTCTATACAAGTTTAACATAACTTCTTTGCTTTTCAATTCTATCCCTCTAGAAATGAACCCCAGTGCTTGGTTTGCCTTTTTTATGGCCTTAATAACCTGCGTCACTACTGTTAGTGATTTGTGCATCTGTACCCCGAGATCCCTTTTTTCCTCTACCCCATTTAGATTCTTATTTTCCAAGCAGTATGTGGCCTCCTTATTCTTCCTACCAAAATGCACTACTTCACACTTACCTATATTGAAATTCATTTTCCAATTACACGCCCATTCTGCAAGTTTATTGATGTCCTCTTGTATTTTGACGCATTCTTCCTTAGTGTTAACTACACCCCCCTTTTTGGTGTCATCTGCAAATTTTGAAATTGTACTTCCGATTCCCGAATCCAAATCGTTAATGTAAATCGTGAAGAACAGTGGTCCCAGCACCGATCCCTGTGGAACACCAGTTCCTGCCTTTTGCCAGTCTGAGTAGCTACCTTTAACCCCTACTCTCTGATTTCTGTTTTGGAGCCAACTTGTTGTCCATTCTGCTACCTGTCCCCTGACTTCACATGCTCTGGCCTCAGCCATGAGTCTACGATGCGGTATTTTATCGAAGGCCTTTTTAAAGTCCAAATATATTATATCTACTATATTACCTTTGTCTACTCTTCCTGTTACATCTTCAGTGAATTCAATAAGGTTGGCCAACCATGACTTTCCCTTCTGAAATCCATGCTGACTATTCTTTATTATATTGTTAATTTCTAGATGTTTTTCTATTACATCTTTGAGTAAAGATTCCATTATCTTTCCTTCCACTGATGTTAAGCTAATTGGTCTATGGTTCCCTGGACTTGTTCTATCTCACCTTTTTAAATATAGGAATCACATTATCTGTCCGCTAGTCCTCTGGCACTAGTCCCTTTTCTAGTTGATTTTTAAATGTATGTAATAGTGCCTCTGCTATCTCCTCCCTAACTTCTTTAATATTTGCAGATGCAATCCATCCAAACCAGGGGTTTTACCCTCCCTGAGTTTGATTTGTTTATCAATTATCTCCCCCCCACCTTTTTATCTTAAATGTTTTAATATCTTTTTTGATCTCTTTTTCTAATGTCCTGCCCACCTTGTTAGTCTCCCTGGTAAATACGGAGGGAAAATAATTATTTAATATTTCTGCCATTTCGCTGTCGTTACTTGTGAGGTTATTATGTGTATCCCTTAGTGGCCCTATCCCTATTCTGATTTTTCTTTTGTTATTCATCTATCTGTAAAATACTTTACATTGTCTGTTAAGGTCTGGTGACTTCCTCTAACACAGCTCAGAGAGTGTCCCATATCAACGTGGTTTACTGCATGCTACACAACTTTGGTCTGCAGTGGGGACAACACATGGAGCCAGCATTGGACGAGAACCTTCAACCAGCTGATGAAGATGACACAGATGTCATTGAGGATGGGGAAGAAGTGGGAGGTCACCGACTCCAGCCTATAGCCAGAGCTCTTCGGCAACAGCTCACTGAACACCACTTCAGCTGAACAATCCCTGGCCACTTGCATTGACCATCATGTCCAACATCTGTCCAGTCCTTCGCCTGACAATGCAAGGTCACCAGCTACTACAGCAACGCTCTGCAACAATAGCAACTTGCGTTTATACAGTGCCTTTAATAGAGTAAAACATCCCAAGGTGTTTCACAGGAGTGTTGTCAGACAAAATTTCACACTGAGCCACATAAGGAGAAATTAGGACAGGTGACCAAAAGCTTGATCAAAGGAGTGTTTTAAAGGAGAGAGAGGTAGAGACCACGGAGAAGTTTATGGAGGGAATTCCAGAGCTTAGGGCCGAGGCAGCTGAAAGCACGGTCGCCAATGGTTGAGTGAAGGAAATTGGAGTTGTGCAAGAGGCAAGAATTGGAGGAGTGCAGAGATCTCGGGGGGTTGTAGGGCTGGAGGAGGTTACAGAGAAAGGGAGGGGGAGAGGCCATGGAGGGATTTGAAAACAAGGATGAGAATTTTAAAACTGAGGCGTTCCCGGACTGGGAGCCCATGTAGGTCAGGGAGCACAGGGGTGATGGGTGAACAGGGCTTGAGTGAGGACACAGGCAGCAGAGTTTTGGATGAGCTCACGTTTATGGAGGGGTGGAGATGGGAGGCCAGCCAGGAGAGCATTGGAATAGCCAAGTCTAGAGGTAACAAAGGCATTGATGAGGGTTTCAGCAGCAGATGAGCTGAGGCGGGGCGGAGACAGGCGATGTTACGGAGGTGGAAGTAGGCGGTCTTGATGATAGAGTGGATATGGGGTCAGAAGCTCATTTCAGGGCCAAATAGGACGCCAGGGTTGCGAACGGCTGGTTCAGCCTCAGACAGTGGCCACCAAGAGGGATGGAGTCGGTGGACAGGGAACGGAGTTTGTGGCTGGGAACAAAGACAATGGTTTAGTCTTTCCAATATTTAATTGGAGGAAATTTTTGCTCATCCAACACTGGATGTCGGACAAGCAGCGTGACAAATGAGAGACAGTGGAGGGGTCGATAGAGGTGGTGGTGAGATAGAGCTGGGTGTCATCAGCAAAAATGTGGGATCTGACGTTGTGTTTTCAGATGATGTCGCTGAGGGACGACATGTAGGTGAAAAATAGGAGGGGGCCAAGGATAGATCCTTGGGGGATTCCAGAGCTAACGGTGTGGGAGCGGGAAATCATTGCAGGTGATTCTCTGGCTACAACTGGATAGATAAGAATGGAACCAGGCGAGGGCAGTCCCACCCAGCTGGACAACGGAAGAGAGGCGATGGAGGAGGACGGCGTGGTCAACCGTGCCAAAGGCTGCAGACGAAGTAACCACCGCGACGATGAGTACTGAGATCAATAATCAGTAATTAGAACTAGGTTCAGGGGTGATGTCAGGAAGCAATTCTATACACAAAGGGTAGTGGAAATCTAGAACTCTCTCCCCAAAAAAACTATTGAGGCTGGGGGTCAATTGAAAATGTCAAAACTGAGATCGTTAATTTATTGTTAGGCAAAGATATTAACAGATATGGAACAAATGTAAATAAATGAAGATAAGATACAGGTCAGCCATGATCAAATTGAATGGTGGAACAGGCTTGAGGGGCTGAATGGCCTACTCCTGTTCCTGTGTTCCTATCACATGCCCAACGATGGTGTCTATTACTCATTTTTTATTTACTAATCAGAAACGCAATTATCCACATCTGGATTCCCAATTAGCCACATGTGGTTACTGGCTAAGGTATTGGACAACACAGTTCTAGTCGACCCATGGATCTGGATGTAGTGCAGTTTGGTCGGTGAGCGTGGGTTTCTGAAAGGAGTCATGAGCCACTTATGGCGGGGACAGCCCTTGTCCCCAAGTAACCAACCTCTGACCAGCAGGGGCAAATATAGTGTCACGACAGCTGCTGGGAAAATGGATACAGAGCATCCGGATGTGTTAGTGGTGATGTGTTGGTGGTGATCACACACCAGCTGCATATTAAGGGAATGGTAGGCCTTGCAGTTGGTGAAGGCAGTGGGCTTGTTTGGAGGATCCCTCAGGGTAATATGTGTATAGTCTGTGATGCCCTGGACTTTGGGGAACCCTGCAATCTGTGTGAATCCCAGACCTCTTTCCAACTGCTTCCAATGGTCATAGGGATAAGTGCTTTCTTTAGCAAAAATGGCATCAGTCGCCTGCTTAATGGACTGCAGATTGACTGTGGTTACTGTTATCTCCCATAGCAGCCTGGAAGGAGCAAAAATGTTGAGGATTGTTGTTACTTTGACTGCATCAGGCAATGTGATATCAGCTGTGGCAGCAGGTCGCAGGTCTTGTTGAAGGAGGTGACACAACTATGGGACAGCCTCTGTGGAGAAGCACAGCCTCCTTATACACTGTTCCTCAGAACTGCAGGTAGGTGACTCTGGACCGATGCACCCTGTTGGGAGGGTAATGATGTCTGCATGCTTCCCTCCTCCTCTGTGGACTCCCTCCAGCTCCAAGTCCTCCTTCCACCTCTTGCTGCTGCTCCTCTTCCTCTTGTCAGAATGGAATGGCCAAAAGGATTCCCATCTTCTCATGTAGCCAGTGTCTCCTTGGCCTTCCTGAAGGTTGAGCAGCCAAAACAATCTAAAAAATCAGCAATTCTTCAGCCAAATACTACAGAGAACTGCAATCAAGATTTCTGCTGAATGATTCCAGTGATCTAAATGGCAGCAGGAGAGTGCCTCTTTAATTAGAGCTGGACCTAGAAGTTTCCCGCCATATATTGCCCATGAATAGTCAATGCTGTAAAAATCAGCAGGCACAGTGTTTACTCACTCCAAAATGTGTCATCGGGCCCCGATAACTATTCGGTCCCCACCTGTTTCCGGCAGAAGTGATGCCCACCTAAACGGAGGCCCCCTCGAGGCAGGCCTTAGGCTGCAGGTTGTTTTGCTACTTGTGTCCTTCTAGCATCCCGCTCATAGGGGCAGAATCGGGGCCTGTGAGATCTGATGTGAGATTCTCCTTCGAACAAAGAAGGCGAAGGGGAGATTTTATAGAGGTGTTCAAAATCATGAACAGTTTTGAGTAAATAAGGAGAAACTGTTTCCAGTGGCAGAAGGATCAGTAATGAGGGGACACAGATTTAAGGTACTTAGCAAAAAAACCAGAGGCGACGTGAGGAACACAATTTTACACAGCGAGTTTGATGATCTGGAACGCACTGCCTGAAGTGCGGTGGAATCAGATTCAATAGTAATTTTCAAAATGGAAACATTTGAAGAGCTATGGGGAAAGAGCAGGGGAGTGGGACTAATTGGACAGCTCTTTCAAAGAGCCAGCAAAGGCACGATGGGCCAAATGGCCTCCTTCTGTGTTGTAAGATTCGATGATTCTATGGTTTGAGATCTTTGCAGCTAATGCAGAATAATTCCTTCATGTAAGAAGATGCTAAAATAAGTTGAAAAACTGACTTTATTTTTAAAACTTTAGGTTAACATCCAAAACTTTGTTTGACAAGTGACAGGTACATTCAGGGCACTAATGTGCTGGAAAGGCTGCTGATGTTCAATTTTCAAAGAACCGTTTTCAATCTGAAGCCCAATTATCTCTAAGCACTGCCCCCTGGTAATGGGTGGCTCTGATAAATGGTCCCTGTAACAGCTCCCCTCCCTCCTCTCTCATACAGAACTCTGGTACTCATTTGTTATACAATCCATGATGACAGCAATGATTTATTAATCTCTAGGTTATTGAAATGTTCTTTTAAAACTGTTTTGTGCCCTTTCTTAATAATAGTATTGTGATGTGTACATCGATCAATTTCACCTTTCATGGAACTGCTGTCCTGGAATGTTAAAAATAAAATGTTACGGGAATGAGCTGACATCACTTAAATATATAACAGCCAATGGCAGCGATAATCAGGGACACAGCAATAAAATCTCGATACCGTGAGCGAATAGGAAGCGGCAGCAAACTGACACAAATGCCTTTTACCAGCTGAGTGCAATCAGAAGGTGGATTTCCGTGGTTGAAATTACCCACCGTCACTGATGGTGCAGCCTCTACAGAGCTGGGTAAGGACAAGGAATTACCCACCGTCACTGATGGTGCAGCCTCTACAGAGCTGGGTAAGGACAAGGAATTACCCACCGTCACTGATGGTGCAGCCTCTTCCAGAGCTGGGTAAGGACAAGGAATTACCCACCGTCACTGATGGTGCAGCCTCTTCCAGAGCTGGGTAAGGACAAGGAATTACCCACCGTCACTGATGGTGCAGCCTCTTCCAGAGCTGGGTAAGGACAAGGAATTACCCACCGTCACTGATGGTGCAGCCTCTACAGAGCTGGGTAAGGACAAGGAATTACCCACCGTCACTGATGGTGCAGCCTCTACAGAGCTGGGTAAGGACAAGGAATTATCCACCGTCACTGATGGTGCAGCCTCTACAGAGCTGGGTAAGGACAAGGAATTACCCACCGTCACTGATGGTGCAGCCTCTTACAGAGCTGGGCAAGGACAAGGAATTACCCACCGTCACTGATGGTGCAGCCTCTTACAGAGCTGGGCAAGGACAAGTGCACTTATAGCTTTCTTTCAACTTAAATAGTAAAGGGCCCAAGTAATAATCATTACCATGTCAAGTGAAGCCACATATTGCTGGGGTTTTATGGGCAAGGCTTGTCCTCAACATTCTGGCAGGACAAACTGATCGAATCTTGAAGCGAGCCAGGAGATGTGTTGTAATTTGCCCATCAATCTTGTCTCTCTGTTCTATTTATGGTGAAGAAATATATGGACATATCTGCACAGTGCACTCACCATGGCCGCTTGTATAATGCTGTAGTTTGTCCGTGTATTCCAAGTCTGCCCGTTCAAACCCTCGTCTCCTGAAAGTGAAGCAAATGAGAACGGCTGTCATTACAGCTGGCGGTTACCGAGATAACAAGCTGCAGTTTGATCATTAACTTATAATCTCCCATTTCTAGTTAGGCCTGTAAGGATTCTGTGCTAAACTCTGCCCACCAGTCAACTGATTTAGACAACACTGAATGTTTGATATTTTGGAATTAGTCACCTTTATTGCGTTTCAATTGGATAGGGTTTTTGGACTTTATACAATGACTAAAAAGTCGTTTCTCTGGTCTGTCCTCTGTCCTCAGGCTTGCGCCCCTTGCTCTGATCCCAGTGAATCTCGACTGTCCCGACCTAATGGCTTTGACATCTTTCTTAAAGTAAGGCACCAAAACTGGACTCAATATTCCAGCTGTGGTCTTATATATTTTTTAGCATTATCTCTTTGATTTTGTACTTTATGCCTCTATTTATAAAACCTAGGATCCCATAACTACGTTGTATGCTCTTTATGGCTTTAATGTCCTTTCTAGAATGGCCTGTCCAAAACTGTACACATTGCTCGAACTGTTGCCTAACCAATATCTGGTACAAATTTATCATTGATTCTTTAACCTTATACTCCAAGGGGTTGAGTTTCCACTTGTTTCCTCTGGTAATATCAGCACAATCCTGGTGGAATTGGCCGAACCAGCGCGAAAGATTGAGAAATTTTAAATGCAAGTGAGTTATCCCCAAAACCATTTATATTCGTGTTTTCGGCAACGTTTTCCGCTGGTTTAAGATTCAGTTTACCCAAATCAGGCCCCGCCTGAAAATGAATTTTTATATATATATGTGTAATAGTGTCTCTGCTGGAATCATAGATTCATAGAAAGGTTACAGCACGGAAGGAGGCCATTCGGCCCATTGAGTCAGCTCCAGCTCTATGCAAGAGCAATCCAGCTAGTCCCACTGCCCCGCCCTATCCCCATAGCCCTGCAAATTTTTTCATTTCAAGTACTTAGCCAGTTCTATTTTGAAGGCCATGATTGAATCTGCCTCCACCACCCCCTCAGACAGTGCATTCCAGATCCTAACCACTCGCTGTGTAAAAATGTTTTTCCTCATATCACCTATGGTTCTTTTGCCAATCACCTTAAATCTATGTCCTCTGGTTCTTGACCCTTCCACCAATGGGAACAGTTTCTCTCTATCTATTCTGTTTTGATCCTTCATGATTTTGAATACCTCTATCAAATCTCCTCGCAGAAGTCTCTGTTCCAAGGAGAACAATCCCAGCTTCTCCAGTCTATCCATAAAGTCCCTCATCCCTGGAATTATTCTAGTAAATCTCTTCTGCACCCTCTCTAAGGCCTTCACATCCTTCCTAAAGTGTGGTGCCCAGAACTGGACGAATTATTCCAGTTGTGGCCGAACCAGTGTTTTTTGAAGGTTTATCAAGACATCCTTGCTTTTGTACTCCATGCCTCTATTTATAAAGCCCAGAATCCGGTATGCTTTTTTAACCGCTTTCTCAACGATTTGTGCACATATACCCCCAGATCTCTCTGTTCCTGTACCCCTTTTAGAATTGTGCCCTCTAGTTTATATTGCCTCTCCTAATTTTCCTACCGAAATGCATCACTTTGCATTTTTCCGTGTTAAACTTCATCTGCCACATGTCCACCCATGCCACCAGACTGTCTATATCCTCCTGAAGTCTATCACTATCCTCCTCACTGTTCACTACCCTTCCAAGTTTAGTGTCATCTGCAAATTTTGAAATTGTGCCCTGTACTCCCAAGTCTAAGTCATTAATATATATCAAGAAAAGCAGTGGTCCCAGCACTGACCCCTGGGGAACACTACTGTACACCTCCCTCCAGTCCGAAAAACAACCGTTCACCACTACTCTCTGTTTCCTGTCATTTAGCCAATTCTGTATCCATGTTGCTACTGCCCCCTTTATTCTATGGGCTGCAATCGTAATAACAAGCCTACCGTGCGGCACTTTATCAAATGCTTTTTGCAAATCCATATACACCACATCAACTACATTGCCCTCATCTACCCTCTCTGTTACCTCATCAAGTTGGTTAAACACGATTTGCCTTTCACAAATCCGTGCTGGCTTTCCCTAATCAATCCGCAGTTATCCAAGTGACTGTTAATTCTGTCCTGGATTATTGTTTCCAAAAGTTTCCCCAGCACCAACGTTAAACTGACTGGCCTGTAGTTGCTGGGTTTATCCTTACACCCTAATTTAATCAATGATGTAACGTTTGCAATTCTCCAGTCCTCTGGCACCACCCCCGTATCTAATGATATTTGGAAGATTATGGCCAGTACCTCCGCAATTTCCACCCTTACTTTCCTCAGCAACCTAGGCTGCATCCCATCCGGTCCTGGTGACCTATCTATTTCAAGTACAGCTAGCCTTTCAATACCTCCTCTTTATCAATTTTTAGCCCACACAATATCTCAACTTCCCTCCTCTTTTACTGTGGCTTTGGCTGTATTTTCTTCCTTGGTAAAGACAGATGCAAAGTATTCATTTAGTACCTCGGCCATGCCCACTGCCTGCATGAGTAGATCTGCTTTTTGGTCTCTAACCAGCCCCACCCCTCCTTTTACTACCCTTTAACTGTTTACATGCCAATAGTAGACTTTTGGATTCCCTTTTATGTTGGCTGCCAGTCTATTCTCATACTCTCTCTTTGCTCCTCTTATTTCCTTTCTCATTTCCCCGCTGAACTTTCTATATTCAGCCTGGTTCTCACTTGTGTTATCAACCTGACATCTGTCATATGCCTCATTTTCTGCTTTATCTTACTCTCTATCTCTTTTGTCATCCAGGGTGCTCTGGCTTTAGTTGCCCTACCTTTCTCCCTTGTGGGAATGTGCCTAGACTGTACCTGAACCATCTCCTCTTTAAAGGCCACCCATTGCTCGATTACAATTTTGCATGCCAATTTTGATTCCAATTTACCCAGGCCACATCTGTTCCCATTCCACTGATATTGGCCCTCCTCCAATTGAGTATTTTTACTTTAGAGTTGTCCGTGTTCTTTTCCATTTATATTCTAAACCTTATGATAATATGATCAATGTTCCCAAAATGTTCCTCCACTGACACTTGCTCCACTTGACCCACCTCATTCCCCAGAACCAGATCCAGCAATGCCTCCTTCCTCGTTGGGCTGGAAACGTACTGGTCAAAAAAGTTCTCCTGAACACACTTCAAAAATTCCTCCCTTTCTGTGCCCCTTATATTATTATTATTATCCCAGTCTATATTCGGATAGTTGAAGTCCCCAGTTATCACTACTCTATGGCTTTTGCACCTCTCTGTAATTTTGCTGCAAATTTGCTCCTCCATATCCTTCCCGCTAGTTGGTGACCTATAGAATACCTCCAGTAGTGTAATGGCACCTCTTTTATTTCTTAACTCTAACCAAATAGATTCTGTCCTTGACCCCTCCAGGACATCCTCTCTCTCCAGCACTGCAATATTCTCCTTAATCAATATTGTCACCACCACCCCCCCCCCAACTCCTTTCTTTCCTTCCCTATCTTTCCTGAACACCTTGTATCCAGGAATATTTAGTACCCAATCCTGCCCTTTTTTGAGCCAGTCTCCATTATCGCCACTACATCATATTACCATGTGGCTAATTGCTCCTACAGCTCAGCAACCTTGTTTAACATGCTTTGTGCATTTACACACATGCACTATAAACCTATCTTAGACTTTCTTGTACTCTCTCTTAGTCTGATCCCGCCTAATACCAAACTATTTCCATCATTTTCTGTTTTTATTCCCTTTTGTTATCCTCTCCTTTGTTGTCTAATGTACCTGGTGTAGGCCTTTTTCTTTAGTTTCAATTTTACCCTTATCTCTTTATTCATCCATGGTGTTTCATTATTGGCTGGTTTGTTCTTGTTTTTTAGAAGAATATATTTTGCCTGAACTCTAGTGATCACCGTTCTCAATATTTCCCACTGCTGTTCTATCTCTTTGTTTGCCAATTTTTTTTTCCAGTTTATCGTTCCTTGTTCCATTCATGTTCCCTCAAAATTAGCTTTTTTTCCAATCTATTACTTTAGTCTTTGTCTTACTTAAGTCTTTCTCAATCATTATCTTAAACCTTATTATGTTATGATCGCTATTGCCTAGATGTTCCCCCATGTTTACTTCTCTTATCTGCTCTGGTTCATTTCCCATTACTAAATCCAGCACTGATTCCTATCTTGTTGGGCTTCTTACGTATTGGGTAAGAAAGAAGTCCTGAACGCACTGTAAAACCTCCGTTCCCTAATTTTGTTTAGATTTATTTGTACCTCAACATAAATAAAGCTATTTTTCCTTCTCTGAGATGAAACCATGTGCTGTTACTTGTCTCTTGGCCTGTGTGGAGGTGTCAGACACAAAAATGGGACTAAAAAAACTTAAAAGAAGTGTCAGCATCAAAAAAGGGGAGACATGGAAAATAAAAATTGTCCAATCTATCTGTTGCTGACACCTGAAGCAGACCACAATCTGCAAATGCCTCGAGGGACATGGCTTACCCAGACTCAGAAAGCCTTGGGCTGCACCAACCCATAGTGAGGCTCACTAACACTGGCATGGCCTCACCCAGTGGGCAGGCTTTGAGCACATCAGCCAGATTCCCGCGATTAGGTGGGATTTTCTCTCTTCAGACTTCCACTAAAAAGCCATTCAATTAATAAGTATTTACATTATTCTTATTACTTATTGCAATGAGAAGTGATTAAGTACAATTGTCAACATTGTAAATAGAACTGAAATTAAAAGTAAAGCAACATTTTTTCCATAAGTGACAGAAAATGAGATTGTGGGAATATTGCAAGTCAGATGAGAATGGCATGATGTGATGATTGACAGGGCACAATGAGATAATATTTTAAAATGTATTTTCAGACGAACGGCTGAAAGATTTTAACTCCCTTGGCACGGAATTCATTTGGTTCATTGAAAAATCTCAGTGAAGGAGGAAACCCAAAGGGGTAAATTGAGAAGTAGGATTTGGTGTCACCAAGCCTGGATTCTAAAAGCTTTGGCTTGTAGCAATAGGAAAAGACTGAGGAGGGTAGGAAATGGCACAGCGTTGAGGTCCTGGGAACGAATGAGTTAGAGTTGGAGATGTGCGATAAGTCTTATTCTAACATCTAAATTACATGAGGCCACTCCCACATTCCCAATTTAGGCAAACAATCTAAAAGAAAAATGGTACCATTTCAAAACAAAACCAGGTGAAATGAACAGAAACATAGCCTGATGTTCCATTTTTAAGATAATACATGGGCTACGTCACAAAGGCTGTGAAATAAGCAAATTCAACTGTGTATCATCTGATCTGGCTGAGATACCAAGTCTGTAAAAATGTAAGGAGGACTCGGAGTGAGGAGCAGATTCTCAGTAACTTTCTTACTTGATTACGTTGAGTGAATGAATCTCAATCAGCGCTGATCTTTGGTCAGATTAGCTCATTCATAGTAGAAATGGCCAGAATGGATAGATGTTTATTAGAGTAGGTAAATTCAGGCTTCCTTTGGGACCAATAGGGGCTTGACAGCACCATCACCAAATGTCACTAACCAAAATGGGCCTGCTTCTTTACTGTGTACTACCAGACACACATTTTTCTCCAGTGCTGTTCACTGTCTTTGTTTAATATTATTCAGTTGCTCACAATATTTATGTATTATTGAAGTTCCTCTATTAGCATTGGGTAGCATTTCATCGGATGTGGCTGATGTAGCACCAACAACTGTTCAGTAAGTTTTCAGTCATATATGGGCTTCAATCCAGTGCTGTCAATAACAGGACTTTAAGAAAACACACCTGTGACTCCTGACCATGAATCACATTTCAGATCTTAACATTCAAGTTCGATCTTTGAGCCTGCTAGGAAATAATCTCAATAATCTTTGTGATGTAAGAACATAAGAAATAGGAGCAGGAGTAGACCATACGGCCCCTCATGCCTGCTCCGCCATTCAATAAGATCATGGCTGACCTTCCACCTCAACTCCACTTTCCCTGCCCTATCTCCATATCCCTTGATTCCCTTAGAGTCCAAAAATCTATCGATCTCAAATTTAAATATATACAATGACTGAGCATCAATAGCCCTCTGGGGTTGAGATTTCCAAAGATTCACAACCAAGTGAGTGAAGAAATTTTTCCTCATCTCAGTCCTAAATGGCCGACCCCTTATCCTGAGATTATGCCCTCTAGTTCTAGACTCTCCAGCCAGGGGAAACAGCCTCTCAGCATCTACCCTGTTGAGCCCTCTAAGAATTTTATACGTTTCAATGAGGTCACCTCTCATTCATCTAAACTCGAAAGACTATAGGCCCATTCTACTCTATCTCTCCCCATAGGGCAACCCTCTCACAATGTGTAACATTACAGGTCACTATGTAATATTACAGACTGCAGCGTAACATTACAGGCTGTTGTGTAACATTCAGGCTATTGTGTAACATTGCAGGTCACTGTGAAACATTACAGGCCACTGTGTAACATTACAGGCTGTTGCATAACATTCAGACCATTTCGTAACATTACAGGTCACTGCGAAACATTACAGGTCACTGTGTAACATTACAGGTTGCTGCATAACATTACAAGTTGCTGTGTAACATTACAGGACAATGTAAAACATTACAGCTCACTTGCAACATTACAGATCACTGTAACATTACAGGCCTCTATGTAACATTACAGGCCACTATGTATCATTATAGGCTGCAGTGTAACAGTACAGGTGATTGTGTAACATTACAGGCGATTGTGTAACATTACAGGCAGTCAGAATATGGTTTAAAACAAGCGTGGTCAAGTATCCCATCTCCCATTGCGCCCAGACATTTAGCAAGAGGGCGATGTTGAGGGTGATATGGCTCAGTATCTCTGTGAGAACAAGGTCAGCTCACAAGCTAAACAGCAAGGAGGATGAGTCCAACATTCCAAAGAATAGATAACATTGAAAGACTGTTTAAACAAGGAAGAATTATGGAGACATGCTGAAGTCAAGTGATGGTCCACACCAAGTTAAGGGAGGTGGTAACCAAAGAAACAACATTCAAGGAACTGATAGCATTTAGAAACTGCTTAGACAAGTGAGAATCATGGAGAGATACAGAGCTATCAAGGCCATCAACACAGATAAGGAAGAGGCCCACACATTCTGAGAGGACAATAACAGGTTGTAACAACAGAAGTGCAGCTTGAGGTGATTAGTTACGCAACGTAAAACAGCTCAGCTTGAGTTGCTAATGTGGCATCAGCCTGGCAGGATTATTTATGACCAGGAGATAAGGTTAGAGATGTGTACGTACAGAACGAAGCAGCCAAGTGGTGTAAAGATTGGGCATGTTCCCTCCCAGAAGTTGGAACTCTCGAGAGGACCATCAGAAGTCCATAGCCACAGGCAGTCTAAGGAGGTCAGATCTGGTCAGTCTGGAGTCCAGGAACCAGGTTGTATTGAATGCTTATCATTTAATGTAATCGGAAGTGCTGTTGTGAGTCAATGTATTAAAGTTTGTTGTTTAATAACCACTCATGCCCGAATCACACAGAAGTTATTCTTGAAGGATTAACAACCCTTTTGTTGCGACAGTAACGGGAAAAATCCACTAACATTGGCATCCCTGGGTGGGCACAAGAATTAAAGGTGGGGAAACAACAACAAAAACAACATTGGAATACACAATGAATGGGAGGACCCTAGGCAAGACAGAGGGTCAGAGGGATCTTGGTGTGCAAGTTCACAGATCCCTAAAGGTGGCGGAACAGGTAGATAAGGTGGTAAAGAAGGCATATGGGATACTTGCCTTTATTAGCCGAGGCATAGAATATAAGAGCAAGGAGGTTATGATGGAGCTGTATAAAACACTGGTTAGGCCACAGCTGGAGTACTGTGTGCAGTTCTGGTCGCCGCACTACAGGAAGGATGTGATCGCTTTGGAGAGGGTGCAGAGGAGATTCACCAGGATGTTACCAGGGCTGGAGCGCTTCAGCTATGAAGAGAGACTGGGAAGATTGGGTTTGTTTTCCTTGGAGCAGAGGAGGCTGAGGGGGGACATGATTGAGGTGTACAAAATTATGAGGGGCATAGATAGGATGGATACTAAGGAGCTTTTTCCCTTCGTTGAGGGTTCTATAACAAGGGGACATAGATTCAAGGTAAAAGGCGGGAGGTTTAGAGGGGATTTGAGAAAGAACTTTTTCACCCAGAGGGTGGTTGGAGTCTGGAACTCACTGTCTGAAAGGGTTGTGGAGGCAGGAACCCTCACAACATTCAAGAAGCATTTGGATGAGCACTTGAAATGCCATAGCATACAAGGCTACGGACCAAATGCTGGAATATGGGATTAGAGTAGACAGGGCTGATGGCCGGCGCGGACACGATGGGCCGAAGGGCCTCTATCCGTGCTGTATGACTCCATGACCACGACGACGACGACGACGACAACAACAACAACAACAACAACAACTCGCATTTACACAATGCCTTGAATGTAGTAAAATGTCCCAAGGCCCTTCACTGGAGCGATTATCAAACAAAATTTGACACCGAGCCACATAAAGAGATATTCGGACAGATGACTAAAAGCTAGGTCAAAGAGGTAGGTTTTAAGGAGCATCTTAAAGGAGGAGAGAGAGGTAGAGAGGGAATTCCAGAGCTTAGTGCCTAGGCAGCTGAAGGCATGGCCGCCAATGGTGGAGAGAAGCAAATTAGGGATGCGCAAGAGGCAAGAATAGGAGGAGCGCAGAGATTTCAGAGGGTTGTAGGGCTGGAGGAGGCTACAGAGATAGGGAGGGGCGAGGCCATGGAGGGATCTGAAAACAAGGATAAGAATTTTAAAATTGAGGCGTCCCAGGACAGAACCAACGTAGGTCAGCAAGCACAGGGGTGATGGGTGAACGAGTCTCGGTGCGAATTAGGATACGGGCAGCAGAGCTTTGAATGAGCTGAAGTTTACGGAGGGTGGAAGAAGGGAGGCCGGCCAGGAGAACATTGGAATAATCAAGTCCAGAGGTAACAAAGGCATGGGTGAGGGTTTCAGCAGCAAATGAGCTGAGGCAGGGGCAGTGTGTTAAAAGATTGACTGGTTCTGACACAAAGGGTAAAGAGGGATAAGTGGTTGTGACTGAGTGAGCTAAAGGTAGCCAACCTCTCAAGCCCAAAGGAGAATAAACCATGGCGGTTATGTTCGACAATCCACATATACATGGAAAAGTAATTCGGGTCATGTATACCCTTGACAGAGAAAGCAGAAAATCTCGAACAGCTAGGAGAGTTGGTTAAGACACTAACCAAAGAAAAGCATGTAAAAAAGGAAAGTTGGAAAGCTATGGTTATGCCATGGCAAGGATAGCAAACTATAAAATTAAAGTAACAATTAGAAACCAAGAGCAACCTCAACAAAAAGTTTATGGAACAAAAATTAGAGGTGGAAAACCAATTAGAGAAAAAAACGAAGAAAGCACAACTTTGGCCATGTCAGTAATTATCTTCAGGCTGAAGGTGTAAAGAAATCCAGAAAATTCGGATCGTGTAAAGCTGAGCGGGAAAAAACAATGAAGAAACTGATAAAGGAGAAGAAAATTAAAGTGGAGGATTAAAGCGGGAGTCTTGTTGTTTCAGCCACAGGAGGTGGGGAGGTTGAGAGAGGAAGTTGAAGTTCTGAATGGTAGATTGAAAGATGAGGAAGAAAAGAGGAACAAAAAGAAAGATGGAGTGAGCTTCACCACACCAGGCTTGGGCGAGGACACAGACTGTGAGCTCAACAATGAGTCAGTACAGAATGGGGTCAAGTCACAAACATCACTAATTGAAATTTGGTTTAAGTAAAAAACGGTTGTCTATGATGGAATCAAGAAGGAGAAAGGGAGAGTGTCACATGCTACAAAATGTGTTCTTTTGTTTTCAGTGTACTGTCTCTTTAAAAAGTCTGTCCTCATTGTCAGTGCCTTTGTTTCACTGTTTTTAATGCTTGTTATGTGTTTTTTCTCTTTTGTGTAATGTTACAAAGATTTTGTTTAACTGTGAAAGCAGTTAGATTCAGTATTTTTACAGTTTTTGGAAAAGCAAACCTGAAGAAAGAACAAAATGAAAAATGAGATTCAGAAGGGAGAGTGACAAAGCTGGAAGTGGAAGGCAGAAAAGTAGTAAGTGAAATTGGAAGGCAGCGGAAACAAAGGCCAGCAGCAAATAAGGTCAAAATAGGAAAAAATGTTAAAAAGGCAAAATTAAAGGCACTTTATCTGAACGCACACAGCATTCACAACAAGGTAGATGAAATAACGGCACAAACAGAAGGAATTGCCATAATGGAGTCGTGGCTGCAGGGTGACCAAGGCTGGGGACTGAATATTCAAGGATATTCGACATTTAGGAAGGACAGGAAAAAAGGAAAAGGAGGTGGGGTAGTGCTGTTAATGAAGGATGAGATCAGTACAATAATGAGAAAGGATCTTGGCTCAGAAGATCAAGATGTAGAATCAGTTTGGGTGGAGCTAAGAAACAGCAAGGGGCAGAAAACATTGGTGGGAGTTGTTTATAGGCCACCAAACAGTAGTGGTAATGTCGGGCACGGTATAAAGCAGGAAATTAGAAGTGCAAGTAACAAGGGTAATACAGTAATCATGGGGGACTTTAATCTACATATAGATTGGGCAAACCAAATTAGCACTAATACTGTGGAGGATGAATTCCTGGAACATATACGAGATGGATTTATAGATCAGTATGTTGAGGAACCAACTAGGGAACAGGCTATTTTAGATCTAGTATTGTGCAATGAGAAAGGGTTAATTAATAATCTTGTTGTAAGGGAGACCTTAGGGAAGAGTGACCATAATATGATAGAATTATTTGTTAAGTTTGAAAGTGATGTAGCTCAATCTGAAACTAGGGTCTTAAATCTAAACAAAGGAAATTTTGAAAATTTTGAGATAATCATCTTGGTTGTACTGAAATATGATAGTCGTTAGCAAACTGACAGCACCACTTTTATCTTCATAGTAGGCACAGCACAGGAGGAGGCCATTTGGCCCATCGTGCCTGTACCGGCACTTTGAAAGAGCTAACATACATTGGCAGTATCCTCTTCTCTACAGTAGACGAATGTGAAAGAATTCATTTATTACCTCAGCCATGCTCTCTGCTTCCACAAGAAGATTTCCTTTTTGTGCGTAATCGGTCCCATCGTTCCTTTGACTACCCTTTTACTATTTATACGTTTATAAAAGACTTTTGGGTTCTCTTTTATTTTAGCCGCTAATCTATTCTCATACTCTCTCTTTGCCGGAGCGCACACTTCTAGCGTGACATGCGCCAGACGCCATATTGATAAAGGCGTTCACGCAGGCACAGATAACGAACGCCGGCATCATGTAAAGTACGGAGAATATGCAGGAGATTAGGGTGCAACACTGATTTAAAGAGGCAGATGTGATTTTGGAACTCCACACTCCAGCCAACGCACTGTCTTAACCTCGCACAGCTGAGCTGGTCGTCAACAGCCTGGAGGACCCCCCCCCCACCAGCGCTATTTAAAGGGACCATGCAGGAGTTACAGGTTGGTTTCTGGATTATTGTTCCTGGATGCTGATGCATTTGTACCTGTTTTTGGAGGTCTCCCATACTTGAATACTAGGACTGGGGACATTGCCTAAAATTTAGAGCCAGGACTTGTCAGAGTGAAGTTAGGAAACACTTCTACACACAAAGGGTGGTAGAAGTTTGGAACTCTCTTCCCCAAACAGCAGTTGATGCTAGCTCAATTGTTAATTTTAAATCTGAGATTGATAGATTTTTGTTAACCAATGGTATTAAGGGATATGGGGCGAAGGCGGGTATTTGGAGTTAGGTCACAGATCAACCATGATCCCATTGAATGCAGAACAGTCTCGAGGGGCTAAATGTCCTACTCCTGTTCCTATTTTCCTATGTTCCTATAATAAAGTTTCAATACTCTACAGGAAGTGGGCTGGCTCGCTGACCTGCAACAGCAAGGGCACTGGTGGAGGGGCAGGGGTGGGACAGGAATGCTGTCATCCTGAGAGAGGGCAGCAGGTTCATGTTCCATGGAGCCACTGCCACTTGCTGCCTCCTGTTATGCACCATCTTCTCCTACAAGAAAGTGGGACGTGTGTCAGTGAGTGTCCTGCAGGATGTTTGGGTGATGTGCCTGTCATGGTGTGTGTGACCTGTGAGTTGTGGGAGTGCGGCTTGCACACAGTGGTAATGTGTGAGGGTGGGAGGAAGCATCTGATTGGAAGAGCTGAAGAAGACTCCCTTCCTAACAGCACGATGGGAGAACCGTCACCACACGGACTGCAGCGGTTCAAGAAGGCGGCTCACCACCACCTTCTCAAGGGCAATTAGGGATGGGCAATAAATGCTGGCCTCACCAGCGACGCCCACATCCCGTGAACGAATAAAAAAAAAGTTGAGTACTGATTGAAAGAGTTTATTGGTATGTGGGTGATGGGGGTGTAGTGTGTGGTGCAGTTGGTAGGAGACGCCACTTGACAGTTGACCTCACTCACCTTGACCACTCGTGTCAAAGCATTGAACTTCTTCCTGTACTGCATCCGTGTTCGTGGTGCTGTGCGCCTGGCATTGACTTCATCCCCGCTGCCTCCCACTTACTTGGGGCTTATGTGTGGAGGGCCTTTTGCCCCCCTGAGGATATAGGATGCCCCTCCTTCTGTCCGCCTCTTGCACCAAGGCCTCTAGTGCATCATCAGAGAACCTTGGTGCATGCACTCTCGCAGGCTCAGTACAAACTCAGATCATCAGGTTGGTGGGGTCTGGCGTGCAGATTGGAGGATGTGGGATTTAGTAGTGCGCAACCTTTATTCGATGTTTTAAAATAACTCAACAGTTTGTAAACACAGGGACGGGACCTGGATCTGTGTTTTACGTGTGCGATGTCTGATCTCCGTTCAGACTCCGTGCGGACCCGTATCTTATATTTTGCAAATATCAGAGTCCCGTAAACTTTGAGCAGCCCAGTTGTTGCTCATTAAAAATTCCAGAGGTCCCATCACCATGCTGCACTACCCAATTGACTTCCACCACTTCCTGCAGGCTGCCTTTAAGTGGTACTAGCCACTCGCGATATCTGGGTCCCCTGCAGTGAGCCACCATTCAACAGCGTAAGTAGGGCTGCCTGCACACAGCAATCATAAAAATCACCAGGCAGCACAAATGTTACGTGCTGCCTGCATCTCAACAACCGGACGTGGATTAATCGCGCACCGTGACCCCGCGCCCGGTTTCAGGGTTATCCAATATAACCCCCAGTGTCTTTAGTCATCCAGGGAGTTCTAGCTTTGGATGCCCTTCCTTTCTCCCTCATAGGGATGTGTCTACTTTGTACCCAAACCAACTCCTCCATGAAGGCCTCCCATTGTTCAATTACTGTTTTACCTGCCAATTTTTGATTCCAATCCATTAGGGCAAGATCCGTTTTTAACTCACTGAAATTTTCCCTCCTCCAGTTAAGCATTTTCACATTTGATTGTTTCTTGTACTTTTCCATAACTATTCTAAACCGAATGATATTATGATCACTGTTCCCCAAATGCTCCCCCACTGAAACATGCTCCACCTGCCCCACTTCTCCCCAGAACTAGATCCAGCACTGTCTCCTTCATGGTTGGGCTGGAAACACACTATTCCAGAAGTTCTCTTGAACACATTTCAGGAATTCCTCCCCCTCTTTGCCCTTTACACTGTTATATTGTCTATATTGGGATAATAGAAGTCCCATTATCTCTACTCTAAAGTTCTTGCATCTTATTTACATCAAACTTGCCCTCCTCCATTGTAGTTTCACATTTGATTGTTCCTTATCCTTTTCCATAACTATTCTAAACCTAATGGTCACTGAGTAACATTACACGGCGTTGTGTAACATTACAGGCCTTGTGTAACATTACAGGCCTTGTGTAACATTACAGGTTGTTGTGTAACATTATAGGCCACTGCTTGTAACATAACAGGTTGCTGTGTAACATTACAGATCACTGTGTGTCACATTGCAGACTGCTGTGTAACATTATAGGCCACTGTGTGTAACATTGCAAGCCACTGTGCAACATTACAGGCGACTGTTTAATTTTACAGGCTGCTGTGTAACATTACAGGCCGCGGTGTAACATTACAGGCCACTGTGAGTAATATTACAGGCTGCTGTGTAACATTGCAGGCCGCTGTGTAACATTGCAGGCCACTGTGTGTAATATTACAGGCTGCTGTGTAACATTACAGGCCGCTGTGTATAATATTACAGGCCGCTGTGTAACATTACAGGCCACTGTGTAACATTGCAGGCCACTGTGTAACATTACAGGTTGCTGTGCAAGGACAAGTTAAATGTTGATCCTGGCCCAAAAAAAAGGTCAACTTTAAGAGGATCAGAACCATAAGAGCATAAGAAATCGGAGCAGGAGTAGGCCATCCGGCCCCTCAGGCCTGTGTCGCCATTCAATAAGATCATGGCTGATCTTCTATCTCAATGCCATTTTCCTGCACCATCCCCATATCCCTTGATGCCTTTAATATCTAGAAATCTATCGATCTCTGTTTTGAATGTACTCAATGACTGAGCCTCCACAGCCCTCTGGGGTAGAGAATTCCAACGGTGTGAGTTTGAGGGGGTTCGCAAAGTAGGGTATAAATTAATAATTTTGAGTGGAAAGACAAAGATGTTGCAGTCAAAACTTTGTCTGAAGTGACAGAGTGCCCTGCTGCAATAAATGAGGTTTTCCCCCCAACTGTCAAATAATCCTTTGCATCTCCCACTGGCTGCTGACTGAAACACGTCTGCTCCAACAGGGAGTGTTTCCCACAGCACGGGAAACACGCTGAGGATCCTTCAAAATTGCACCCCTGGCAAAATTTCTACTCAATGAGGTCTGTCACGGACTCAACCAGCTAAATAACTATCTAAATTATCATCCTGCCGGCTTTAATTGCCGGTGGGAGTCCCGCATGCGGGAGCTGCGCACACCCGAACGCATCATTGGGGAACCCGGAAGTGAGCGGGTTGGAGCCGGGCTCCAAACCCTCTCCGGGATTCCGCCCGCCCCCAACGCACCCTCTCGGCCATCCGAAAATCGGCCCCCTAGTATTTCTGGAAGGTTCTTTGTGTCTTCTTCCGTGAAGACAGATACAAAGAATTTGTTTCATTTCTCTGCCATTTCCTTACTCCCCATTATAAATTCTCTCGTCTGTGTCTGTAAGGGACCCACATTTGCCTTCGCCAGTCTTTTCCTTTTTACATTCCGATAGAAGCTTTTACAGTCTGTTTTTATGTTTCTCACTAGTTTACTCTCAGATTCTATTTTCCCAACCAAGCTGATACAAGTACACAGAAACAAGAGTCGGCCAGTAGGCCCAATTACCTGTCCATTCTCCACATTTCTTGATACCTTTACATCCCAAAAAGTATCTACCTCTATTTTAAACAATTGTTTTTTATTTGTTCATTGGATGTGGGGGTCGCGCAAGGCCATGCCTAATTGCCCTTGAGAAGGTGGTGGTGAGCCGCCTTCTTGAACCGCTGCAGTCCGTGTGGTGAAGGTTCTCCCACAGTGCTGTTAGGAAGGGAGTTCCAGGATTTTGACCCAGCAACGATGAAGGAACGGCGATATATTTCCAAGTCGGGATGGTGTGTGACTTGGAGGGGAACGTGCAGGTGGTGTTGTTCCCATGTGCCTGCTGCCTTTGTCCTTCTAGGTGGTAGAGGTTGCGGGTTTGGGAGGTGCTGTCGAAAAAGCCTTGGTGAGTTGCTGCAGTGCATCCTGTGGATGGTAAACACTGCAGCCACTGTGCACCGGTGGTGAAGGGAGTGAATGTTTAGGGTGGTGGATGGGGTGCCAATCAAGCGGTCTGCTTTGTCCTTGATGGTGTCGAGTTTCTTGAGTGTTGTTGGAGCTGCACTCATCCATCACACTCTGACCTGCTCTTGTAGCCACTGTATTTATGTGGCTGGTCCAGTTAAGTTTCTGGTCAATGGTGACCCCCAGGATGTTGACGGTGGGGGATTCGGTGATGGTAACGCCGTTGAATGTCAAGGGGAGGTGGTTAGACTCTCTCTTGTTGGAGATGGTCATTGCCTGTTCAAGACCATTTTCTGGGCCAGTATATTCCACATCCTGACAAACATTTGTGTGATGAATTTAGTCTCTGGAGTGACTTTTAATTGGCTCACTTCGAATTCTAAGATTCTGCTCCTTTGTTTTGAATTCTATGACTACAGGGAAGAGTTATCAAATCACTTCATTACTTTAAATACCCTAATCAGATCATTTCCCAACCTCCTCATCTCCAGGGATTATAATCCCATGTTACCCAGTCACTCATCATAATTAATTCCCTTCATCCAAGGAATTTTTCTGGGGAGTTGCCACTGGACTTTCTGCAAGGCCAATATGTCCTTCTCAAAATTGCAAACAATGATCCTAATATGCTGACCAGCACTCTGTATAACTTCAGTAGTTCCTCCTTGCTTTCCACATCTCGTAATAATGCCCACATTCTTTTTCATTCTTCCTTGCAAGCTATTTTTATTGTGTTATAGACCATTAATTCTCATTGTTGATGTAGCTCTCGTAGTGAGTCCCCTGTTAGACTGTACTCTCACCTGCTATTCCAGCTTACACATTGCTACCTTAAACTGCGGGTGCCATTGTTCTGTCCACTCTTTGAACCAATCTATAACCTTAACAATTTTGTCTCTCTTCTTTGTAGTGCACCATGGGGTAAATGTTACAATTCAGTGCTCCTGAGCTTTGCATGATGGGAGTACATTTTGGGAATTGAGGTGCTCCTGTATGGCTAAAATCAATGGAGGGAAAACTGTACAGGGAGCACTGACTTTGTATCTGAAACATAGAAACATAGAAAATAGGAGCAGGAATAGGCCATTCGACCCTTCGAGCCTGCTCCGCCATTCAATATGATCATGGCTGATCCTCTATCTCAATACCATATTCCCACTCTCTCCCCATACCCCTTGATGCCTTTTGTGTCTAGAAATCTATCTAGCTCCTTCTTAAATATATTCAGTGACTTGACCTCCACAGCCTTCTGTGGTAGAGAATTCCACAGGTTCACCACCCTCTGAGTGAAGAAATTTCTCCTCATCTCAGTCCTAAATGTCCTACCCCGTATCCTGAGACTGTGACCCCTCGTTCTGGGCCCCGCAGCCAGGGGAAACATCCTCCCTGCATCCAGTCTGTCTAGCCCTGTCTGAATTTTATACGTTTCAATGAGATCCCTTCTCATTCTTCTAAACTCAAGTGAATACAGGTGTGGACTCAGCAAGGCCCTGCATAATTGCAGTAAGACATCCTTGCTCCTGTACTCAAATCCTCTTGCAATGAAGGCCAACATACCATTTGCCTTCCTAACTGCTTGCTGCACCTGCATGTTTGCTTTCAGTGACTGTTGTACAAGGACACCCAGGTCCCTTTGTACATCAACATTCCCCAATCTATCACCATTTAAATAATACTCTGCCTTTCTGTTTTTCCTTCCGAAGTGGATAACTTCACATTTATCCACATTATACTGCATCTGCCATGTATTTGCCCACTCACTCAACTTGTCTAAATCACCATGAAGCCTCTTTGCATCCTCCTCAAAACTCACAATTCCACCTAGTTTTGTATCGTCACCAAACTTGGAAATATTACATTTGGTTCCCTCATCCAAATCATTGATATATATTGTGAATATCTGGGGCCCAAGCACTGATCCCTGCGGTACCCCACTAGTCACTGCCTGCCACCCCGAAAAAGACCCATTTATTCCTACTCTTTGTTTCCTGTCTGTTAACCAATTTTCAATCCATGCCAGTATATTACCCCCAATCCCATGTACTTTAGTTTTGCACACTAACCTCTTAGGTGGGACTTTATCAAAGGGCCTTCTGAAAATCCAAATACACCACATCCACTGGTTCTCCCTTATCTATTCTACCAGTTACATCCTCAAAAAACTCCAGTAGGTTTGTCAAACACAATTTCCCATTCATAAATCCATGTTGACTTTGTCTAATCCCATTGATATTTTCTAAGTGTTCTGTTATCACATCCTTTATAGTAGACTCTAACATTTCCCCTACTACTGATGTTAGGCTAACCGGTCTGTAGTTCCCTGTTTTCTCTCTCCCTCTTTTTTAAATAATGGGGTTACATTTGCCACCCTCCAATCTGCAGGAACTGTTCCATAATCTATAGAATTATTTCCATGGTTACCTCTTTTAGTACTCTGGGATGCAGATTATCAGGTCCTGGGGATTTATCGGCTTTCAGTCCGATTTTTAATTTCTCCAGCACTATTTTTTTACCAATACTAATTTCTTTTAATTCCTCCTTCTCACAAGACCCTTGGTTCCCCAGCATTTCTGGGAAGTTATTTTTGTCCTCTTCCTTGAAGACAGAACCAAAGTATTTGTTTAATTGCTGTGCCATTTCCTTGTTCCCAATTATAAATTCTCCCGTTTCTGACTGTAAGGAACCTACATTTGTCTTCACTAATCTTTTTCTTTTTACATACTTGCAGAAGCTTTTACAGTCCACTTTTATGTTCCTTGCAAGTTTACTCTCATACTCTATTTTTCCCCTCTTAATCAATCTCTTGGTCCTTTTTTGCTGAATTCTAAACTGCTCCTAATCCTCAGGCTTGCTACTTTTTCTGGCAACTTTATATGACTCCTCTTTGGATCTAATACTATCCTTAATTTATTTTGTTAGCCATGATTGGGCCACTTTTCATTTTGTGTTTTTGCGCCAGAAAGGAATGTATAATTGTTGCAATTCATGTATTCATTCCTTAAATGTCAGCCATTGCCTATCCACCATCATGCCTTTTAATGAAGCTTCCCAATCTATCATAGCCAACTCACTCCTCATACCTTCGTAGTTTCCTTTGTTTAGATTTAGGACCCTAGTTTCGGATTGGACTACTTCACTTTCCATCTTAATGAAGAATTCTATCATGTTATGGTCACTCTTCCCTAAAGGACCCCGCACAACAAGATTATTAATTAACCCCTTCTCATTGCACAATACCCAATCTAGGATAGCCTGTTCCCTGTTTGGCTCCTCAATGTACTGGTCTCAAAAGCCACCTCGTACACACTCCAGGAATTCATCCTCCACAGTATTATTGCTAATTTGGTTTGGACAGTCTTGATGTCGATTAAAGTCACCCATGATCACTGTAGTACCCTTGTTACATGCATCTCTAATTTCCTGTTTGATCCCATCCCCTACATTACCACTACTGTTTGGAGGCCTATAGACAACTCTCATCAGTGTTTTCTGCCCCTTGGTGCTTCTTAACCCCACCCAGGCTGTTTCTACATCTTTGATTTTCTGAGCCAATATCCTTTCTCACTATTGCTCTGATTTCATCCTTTACTAACAATGCCACCCCACCTCCTTATCCTTTTTGCCTGTCCTTCCCAAATATCGAATACCCTTGGATATTCAGCTCCCAGCCTTGGTCACCCTGCAGCCATGTCTCTGTAATTGCTATTATATTGTATCCATTTACATCTATTTGTGCTGTTAATTCATCTACCTTATTACGAATACTTTGTGCATTCAGATACAGTGCCTTTAGATTTGTCTTTTTAACATTTTTAGACAGCGTAACATTTTTTTGTACTATGGTCCTATTTGTCTCATTACCATTTTTTCTTACCCGGCCCCTATTTGTTAGTGCACTCTTTTGTTTATATGCTCTGTCCCTTCCTGACACAATCTGGTTATCCTTACCCCAATCACTTTCCTGCACAGCTTCCTTGTTGTTTCTCTTTAGCATTCTAGAATTCCCAAATACATTCCCATCACCTGAAGCTCTGCATTGAGAGTATTAACTCATCAAATTTGCTCTATAACTCTCAACTCTGTGTCACCCAAAACCTTGGTTAGAATTCTCTCAGTCATTTATACATAAAATATCTATTTGACTAGTTAAATACCAGTCACCATTCACAGAATCATTTTATTCTTCCAATCAGCTTATACTTTTCCAAGTGCTTATTTCCTCTGCCCTTGATGGATTCAAGCAATGTTCTCATTACTCATGTTGAACTCATAGGCCTGTAAATCATTTATTTAGCCCTTTCAGCTTTTTTGAATAATGGTATAACATTCACCACCTACCAATCCTTTGGTACGATCGCAGCTTTGTTAGATTATAACTAATGCATTCCTAATTTCCTCACCTACTTCTTCCTCGGGTAGAAATCATCTGAGTCTGGCTTCCATTCCAGTTTATCAGATTCAATTTGTCTCCTTAATGCCTGCAATTTCCTCTCCTCCACTAAGCTCTCATCTTCCTTGTCTCTCTGGTATTGCACCCTCCTTGTTTACTGGATGGTTTAATGAGGTTTCCATGTCCATATGCTCTGCTAGTGTCATACCAAAAGCTTTTACTTTCAAAGCTCAGATCTGGCCTTTAAAATGACCTTTCAAAACGTTTGGTATTTTTAAATACTGAAAGTCTCCCAAGATCTGTTTTTCAATTCTAGAAGTAAGTGCACAATGGTCACATTGAGACTGGGATGGCACCAGTTAAAACAATGGCAAAAAAAAGTAATGTTGGGTAGGGTAGGGAAGGAAGGGAGAGGGAGGAGAGTATATGAGCCACCTGGCTCTGCTGTTAAAGACCATGAACAATAGAAGCTGGATCAATAGCTGCACCTACTGGGAGTATCCATTGGTAAAACAAATTAAAGCGTTTGATTGGTAGCAATGACAAGGGAGAGACAGTGGAAAAAGAAGATCTGGGAGTTGGGAGCTTAGACCTGGGAGCCTGGAAGGATGGACCTTGGAGCCGGAAGCTTGAACCTTGTTGGAACTGGAAACCTTGATCTTGGAGCTGGGAGTCTGGACAGAAGATAGGTGACCTGTAGGAGTTAGTGTTGGGTAGAAAGGAGATAGTTAGGTCCTGTAGTCTCATGGAGATGTCTCAAGGGATGAAAATTAGGATTCAGGACTTTTAAACAGTAATAAAAGAAAAGGTCAGTTTTTAAGGCACATTACTGGCTCTGTGTTTTATGTGCTTGGATTAGGAACATAGGAATATAGGAACAGGAATAGGCGATTCTGCCCCTCAAGCATGTTCCATCATTCAGTTAGCTCACGGCTGATCTGTATCTTAACTCCTGGGTTGGTTGCCCTCCAGTGGAACAGACTGAACAAAACCAACACTCACAACTGCACATAATGACCTCCATTGAATATTCATTCATATAAAACAATTCTATCAGCGTTTTAAGTATATAAAGTGTGGTGATATTTGTGGAACCATGTTACATGTGGAGACTGGTTAGAACTCCTTGAGTTGTATTGGTGCCGGTATCAAGGATTCTACACTAGCTGGACAGAATTGCATTCCATGGAGCGCATATCCTGAGGCTGTAGCATTGTGGCTGCATTGAAGCAGAATTGCACAGTCCTGCAGAGCAATGGAGCAAGAAAAACACTGCAGGCATGCACAAGCTCTCGTTAGTTCACTGGGGTACTACCAGCTCAATATAGAGAGACAGAGAAGAAATCTCACCAATTCCTATACTAAGCAAACAATAAACTAGCCATTCAATTACTCATGCATTGCTGAGAGCTGATCTGTAAAAACCAGCAGCTGCATTGCTAGCTTTCAAAAGAATTCTTAATTGAAGGAAACACATTATACTATCCACAGGAATAAACTGTAGGGTCATGCAACAAAAGGAATCAATGTTTGGAAGTTTATGGAAGAATTAAGTTACCTGTTGCAAACGATGAGAATGACAACAACTGCAATTATAAACACCAGGCCTGCAGCTGCCGATCCGATGATGAGGGGGAGCTTCTCCTGTATACTGGTCTGGTATTCAGCTACAAAAAAACACAGGCAGTAAATGGGGTATCCATGGCAGATTGTGCCTGAGTTCCGACAATATCCTCCCTTATTTTCTTAAGATGCATCTTATCCAACCCCTGAGATTCATTCACCTTAAGTTGGTACAGCTGTTCGGCACCACGTTGGTAGTAATGGGAATAGTGTCACATCTTAAAGAACTTGCAATCCTATCGCCCCATTTCACAACCTCAGGGCGTCCCAAAGTGCTTTACAGCCAATAAAGTACGTTTGAAGTTTAGTCACTGTTGTTATGCAGGAAACGCAGCAGCCAATTTGGGCACAGCAAGATCCCACAAACAGCAATGAAATAAATGACTGGATAATCTGTTCAAGGCCAAAGACAAAGTACTGCAGATGCTGGAAATGTGAAATAAAGACAGAGAATGCTGGAAGCACTCAGCAGGTCAGGCAGCATCTGTGGAGAGCGAAACAGAATTAACGTTTCAGGTCGATGAGCTTTCATCAGAATTTGTTTTAGGTGTTTGTTGAGGGATACATATTGGCCAGAACACCAGGGAGAACTCCCCTGCTCTTCTTCAAATACTGCCATGCGATCTTTATGTCCACCTGAGAGGGCAGATGGTTAAATTCTGTGATTTTAACTCGCAGTTGCATGAGTCTTGACCTGTGCCAGAGCCACCAGAGAAACCTGCAGGCTAACAGGGCAGGGGCCAGGAGAGGCCCAGGAGAGGGGCCAGGAGAGGGGCCAGGAGAGGCTCAGGAGAGGCCCAGGAGAGGCTCAGGAAAGGGGCCAGGAGAGGGGCCAGGAGAGGCCCAGGAGAGGCTCAGGAGAGGGGCCAGGAGAGGCCCAGGAGAGGCTCAGGAAAGGGGCCAGGAGAGGGGCCAGGAGAGGCCCAGGAGAGGCTCAGGAAAGGGGCCAGGAGAGGGGCCAGGAGAGGCCCAGGAGAGGCTCAGGAAAGGGGCCAGGAGAGGCCCAGGAGAGGGGTGAGGAGAGGCCCAGGAGAGGCCCAGGAGAAGGGCCAGGAGAGGCCCAGGAGAGGGGCCAGGAGAGGCCCAGGAGAGGGGCCAGGAGAGGCCCAAGAGAGGGGCCAGGAGAGGCCCAGGAGAGGCCCAGGAGAAGGGCCAGGAGAGGCCCAGGAGAGGGGCCAGGAGAGGCCCAGGAGAGGGGCCAGGAGAGGCCCAGGAGAGGCCCAGGAAAGGGGCCAGGAGAGGCCCAGGAGAGGGGCCAGGAGAGGCCCAGGAGAGGCTCAGGAAAGGGGCCAGGAGAGGGGCCAGGAGAGGCTCAGGAAAGGGGCCAGGAGAGGCCCAGGAGAGGGGCCATGGGAGGCTCAGGAGAAGGGCCGAGAAGAGGGGCCAGGAGAGGGGTCCACGAGAGGGGCCAGGAGAGGCCCAGGAGAGGCCCAGGAAAGGGGCCAGGAGAGGGGCCAGGAGAGGGGCCAGGAGAGGCCCAGGAGAGGCCCAGGAGAGGGGCCAGGAGAGGCCCAGGAGAGGCCCAAGAGAGGCCCAGGAGAGGGGCCAGGAGAGGGGTCCACGAGAGGGGCCAGGAGAGGCCCAGGAGAGGGGCCAGGAGAGGGATCCAGGAGAAGGGCCAGGAGAGGGGTCCACGAGAGGGGCCAGAAGAGGCCCAGGAGAGGGGCCAGGGGAGGCCCAGGAGAGGGGCCAGGAGAGGGGCCAGGAGAGGGGCCAAGAGTGGGGCCAGGAGAGGGGTCCACGAGAGGGGCCAGGGGAGGCCCAGGAGAGGGGCCAGGGGAGGCCCAGGAGAGGGGCCAGGGGAGGCCCAGGAGAGGGGCCAGGAGAGGGGCCAGGAGAGGGGCCAAGAGTGGGGCCAGGAGAGGGGTCCACGAGAGGGGCCAGGGGAGGCCCAGGAGAGGGGCCAGGAGAGGTGTCCAGGAGAGAGGCCAGGAGAGAGGCCAGGAGGGAATCATAGAACCATAGAATGATACAGCACAGAAGGAGGCCATTCGGTCCATCGTACCTAAGCTGGCTCTTTGAAAGAGCTATCCGATTAGTCCTGCTCTTTCCCCACATCCCTGCAAATTTTTCACCTTCAAGTATTTATCCAATTCCCTTTCAAAAGTGACAATTGAATCTGCTTCCACCGCCCTTTCAGGCAGTGTATTCCAGATCAGAACAACTCGCTGCATAAAAAAAATTCTCCTCATCTCGACTCTGAATTTTTTTGCCAATTACCTTAAATCTGTGTCCTCTGGTGACCGACCCTCCTGCCACTGAAAACACTTTCTCCTTATTTACTCTATCAAAACCGTTCATAATTTTGAACACCTCTATTAAATCCCCCCTTAACCTTCTCTGCTCTAAGGAGAACAATCCCAGCTTCTCCAGTCTCTCCTCATAACTGAAGTTCCTCATCCCTGGAACCATTCTACACCCTCTCTAAGGCATCCTTCTTGCCATCCTTCCTAAAGTGCAGTGCCCAGAATTGGACATAATTCTACAGCTGTGGCCTAACCAGTGTTTTATAAAGGATTACCATTAATTATTTGCTTTTGTACTCTGTGCAGTGGGATGTCAGCGGGGGCGAGGTGGGGGGGAAGGAGGGGTCATGGCCGTGTGGGAAACCCGTAAAAAAATGTCCTACTTTCCTCTACGCGATTGCAGCGTTATCGATGCTCATTAATGTGGCTTCCGGGTTTGGCGTCC
This sequence comes from Heptranchias perlo, assembly GCF_035084215.1. Lineage (NCBI taxonomy): Eukaryota > Metazoa > Chordata > Chondrichthyes > Hexanchiformes > Hexanchidae > Heptranchias > Heptranchias perlo. Next base: position 34,826,942 of record NC_090356.1, on the reverse strand, counting down.
CCATGCTGCGCAGTGGGCGGACTGCGCACCCGAATGACATGCTGCCAGCTGGAGTATTTAAAGGGCCATTGCTTGAATGGCATTTGTGGGAGAGAGAAATAATCTATTAAAATGGAGCAACAAAGGGCCAAGCCGGTGCCACGATTCGCTGACTCCTCGCTCGAGGTGCTGCTGGCCGGGTGAGGAGGAGGAGGGATGTCTTCTACCCGGCAGACAGGAGGAGGTACCCTGCCTCTGCCACCAAGAAGGCCTGGCTCGAGGTGGCAGAGGAGGTGACCAGAGGCAGCAACGTCTCCCGCACCTGGATCCAGTGCAGGAAGCCTTTCAATGGCCTAACCCGGTCAGAAAAAGTGAGCACACTTACTCATTCTCCTGTATTCCACGGTGCACATCACCCCCCCTCCCCCTCCCCATACTCTGCCCTGTGAAGCCTACCCCATCACATCACTCCTCACACCCACTTAAGGCTCATCCTCAATTTACCTTCACTTTCTGTGCACTTCCTCACCTCCCCATTTGTGAACTCACCTCTCCCACTCACCCCAATCCTGATACAATGTGATGAATCCGACTGATACTCACCCTCTGATGTATCTCTTTCATGGTCAGTCTGACCCAGAGCAATGCATCCACTGAGTGACCCCGCCACCCTCACTCACTCACACGTCTGTACCTTCTCCCCTTGTAGAAGAGAGCTCAGAGTGCACGGGAGAGGGTGAGGACTGGATGGGGGGGGCCACTACAAATATTGGGTCCTCACAGAGGCAGAGATGGAGGCCCTGGGATTGTGCCAGACGGTGGAATGCCTGTCCCTCGGGGACGCCGAGACTGGCACCCCACAAACATCTGGTGACAGAACTTCAACATTCATCACACACAACACGAATTGATGTTATTAATGATTGACCTGTTGCGCAACTCATTATGCTCATCACAACATCACATCTGTGATGATTCTTAATATTGACTTATGATTTCTTCCAGGCCCTTCAAGGTCAGGTGGAAGAGGGCGATTCCTCAGAGGAGCTCCTGGCCTCAGTGGGTCCTATTAGTCCATTAGTTGGGTTGTGACCTGGTGAGTCACCACACACAAGTGAGCAAGAACAGACACTAATGGCAGGGGCAGCGGTGGAGAGTCCATGTTGGTGGGCGCACTCCTCTCCAGGCTCTGCTCCAGATGCTGAATCCCGGGGTCCATCCTTGGAAAGGAGATTGATCGAGGGACAGCAGCACATTTGTGAGGTAATGGAACAGGTGCCACACGCACTCTCCACAATAGTGGAGAGGATGGAGGAGTCCACCTCCAGCATTAGTGGAATGGTGGCGCAGGTACGTGCGGGAATGTCTACGATGGACACCTGGCCTTGGCCCAGGAGAGGGATAATGGCGAAAGAGGATATGGAAGTGGGGAGTCCACTCAAAGCGCTCCCACATTTCACCCATTGTCCCCCTCTCAACCAGTACCCGCAATACTGTCTCGTCTCCCGATGGCGGAGTCTGTCCCTGCACAGATGCAGATGGAGCAGTCTATGGCAGGGCCCTCACGGGCTCCAAAACCCAGAGGGCATCGGCCGAAAGCATCTAAGCAAGCAAGGTGTGAACATAAGCAACTACCTCTGCTGCAGCCACAGGGGATGCACCACGTAGAAGCTGTAGGAAGAGGAAGTCTAAGGTTTGGTAATCACCAAGAGTATGCACAAGGGTGTCTGACAGAATGTCATGTTTTTCATTTATATTTGATTTATGTTAAATGCACATTAAATGTTATGATTCTCACCACCAATGCCACATCTTGCCCATTCTTGAGTCCCTTTGGTGAAAGCGCCCTTTCATGTCCCTCATCATGAACAGTGAGACTTGATGCCACCCATTGGGTGTGTTTACAATGGGCGTATGTGTGGTTGTAGGAATGTTTTGTGCAAGCGGAGGGGGGGTCTGGTGTTGGTGATGCTCATTCCAGGTGGTCTGAGGACTTGACTGTCTTCACTTTGCAGATCTCCTTATGAGAATCTATCAAATATAAACAACTCCCTGGCATCACGAGCAGCCAAGTGAGACACTACTCTGACGATGGGTTGCCCATCGGCCTCCACCTCCTCATTCTTCTCCTCCTCATCATCCTCCCCTTCCTGCTCCTCATCCTCCTCATTTTCCTCCTCAATGTTGATGGCAGGTGCGGATGCTTCACGAGCACATGGGACCTCATCCACCTGTAACCCTCTCTGTTGATCGATGTTGTGCAGGACGCAACGCACGACTATTACTCTGCCCACTCTTGCTGGTAAGTATCAAAGTGCTCCCCCAGATCGATCCGAAACCGCATCTTGAGCATTCCTATGGCTTGTTCAATGACAGACCTGGTGGTGATGTGACTCGCCGGTGGGGTTTCTCAGAGATGTCATGATCCATGTCTGCAGGGGGTAAACCTTGTCTCCGAGGAGCCAGCCCTTAACTCTGTTTTGTGCGTGGAAGAAGCCTGGGATGTTAAATTCTCACAGAATGGAGGAATCATGGCAACTGCCAGGGAATCTGGCCCACACCTACAGAATCCTCCTTTGCTGGTCGCAAACCAGTTGCGCATTGATGGAGTGAAATCCCTTTTGATTGACGAACAGTCCTGGATCATGTGGAGGTCCTCGGATTGCTACATGTGTGCAATCAATTGCACCCTGTACCCGTGGGAAGCCAGCCAGAGAGTGGAAACCCACTGCCCTCTCAGACTGGCTGATGTCATCCATGGAGTCAGATGCCCCGGCAAACAATTCATCTGTGACCTGTCGTATACACTTGTGAGAAAACAACTGAAGGACCCTGCTGATGTCACCGGTGGCACACTGGAAGGATCGGGAAGTGAAAAAATTAAGGGTGAAATTGGTGACTTTACCTGCGACGGGCAATGTGTGGCCACCAGGCCCAGCCAGGAGCAGCTCTGCACGAAGGAGGCTGCAGATGTCTGCGACCACCTGGCGACTGACTCTGAGCCGTCACAGGCACTGCTCCTCAGAGAGGTCCAGGAAGCTCAGTCTCTGTCTGTGGACCCTCTCACGAGGGCAGTGCCTCCTGCGACCTCGGCCCCTCTGTTGTTCCCCTCTCTGCTCTTTTGCAGATTCTTGTACAACTCCTGGGACTTCACGCTGTGCCTGGCGCGGATGGTGATTTGCCTCCTGCTCAGATATGCTGCTGAATAAATCCATTGTGCACCCCCATCCTGATGGTGTCAGTTTGAGGGGGTCCAAAATATAGGTCAATATGTCTGAACAGAAGAATTCTGAGTGTCTAAACGCAAAGAATTCCAAACCAAAGATTTGTCTGAGAGAACTGAGTGTTCTGCTGCAAAAACTCACCTTTTACGCACGTATCAAACATTGGTTTCATGATCCAAAAAGGTGCCGGCTACAACTCACCTCCGTTCCCATGGCGCCTTTCAGAGGACACAGGAAAAACGTTGAGGCAGAGTTAAAACCATTTCTCTGCCTCAATCCACAAAAATTTAAACTGTTTAACAATTTTAAATATCTTAATTGCTGCTTTAAATACATTCATTCCCACTTTAACTGCTGGCGGGAGTTCCAGCTTCCTGAAACGCACACATACCCAGATGCCCCTGGGTCGAGTGTGAAAGTTGGCGGGTTGAAGAAGGGATTCACTCCCACTCCCACCTGATGTTGGGGGCTAAAATTGAGCTGTATGACTCTGTTTATAAATCCAAGGATCCTGTTTGCTCTTTTAACAGTCTTATCAACTTGTCCTGCCACCTTCAAAGATTTCTGTACGTGAGAACCCTCAGGTCTCTCTCTTCCTGCACCCCCTTTAAAATTGTACAATTTTACTGACATTGTCTTTCCTCATTCTCACTTCCAAAATGCACCATTCATTAAACTTATCTGCCAGGTTTCTGCCCATTTCACCAGTCGATGTCCTGCTGAAGTCTGTTACTATCCTATAAGACCAGAAGTAGGCCATTCGGCCCCTCGAGCCTACTCCGCCATTTCATGAGTTCATGGCTGATCTGATTTTTACCTCAACTCCACTTTCCCGCCTTTTCCCCATATCCTTTGACTCCCTCGCTGATCAAAAATTTGTCTAACTCAGCCTTGAATGTATTCAATGACTCGGCCTCCACAGCTTTTTGGGATAAAGAATTCCAAAGATTCACGACCTTCTGGGAGAAGAAATTCCTCCTCATTTCCGTCTTAAACGGACGACCCCTTATTCTGAGACTGTGCCCCCTAATTTTAGATTCCCCCTTGAGTAACATCCTCTCAGCATCTACCCTATCGAGTCCCCTCAGAATCTTGTATGTTTCAATAAGATCTCCTTTCATTCTTCTAAACTCCAATGAGTATAGACCCAACCTGTTCAATCTTTCCTCATAAGACGACCCTCCCATACCCGGAATCAACCTTGTGAACCTTCTCTGAACTGCCCCAAATGCAAGTATGTCCTTCCTTAAATAAGAGCACCAGAACTGTACGCAGTACTCCAGGTGTGGTCTCACCAGCACCCTGTACAGTTGTAGCATGACTCCCCTGCTTTTATACTCCATCCCCCTAGAAATAAAGGCCAATATTCCGTTTGCCTTCTGGATTACCTGCTGCACCTGTATGTTGACTTTTTGTGTTTCATGTACGAGGACACCCAGATCCCTCTGTACCGCAGCATTTTGTAGTATTTCTCCATTCAAATAATATTTCGCTTTTTTATTTTTCCTCCCAAAACGGATGACTTCACATTTTCCCACATTATATTCCATCTGCCAAATTTTTGCCCATTCGCTTAACCTGTCAATATCCCTTTGCAGACACTTTGTGTCCTCATCGTAACTTGCTTTTCCACCGATCTTTGTATCATCAGCAAATTTGACCACAAGACACTCTGTTCCTTCATCCAAGTCATTGATATATATTGTAGGGAATCTTACAACACCAGGTTATAGTCCAACAATTTTATTTTAAAATCACAAGCTTTCGGAGATTATCCCCTTTGTCAGGTGAGTTTGTCCACCCCAGTCCATCACCGGCATCACCACATCATATATATTGTAAATAGTTGAGGCCCCAGCACTGATCCCTGCGGCACCCCACTATGCCATTTTGAAAATTATCCTTTTATCCCGACTCTTTGTTTTCTGTTAGTTAGCCAGCCCTCTATCCAGGCCAGTATATTACCCCCAAATGCCATGAGCTCTTATCTTGTTCAGTAATCTTTTATGTGGCACCTTATCGAATGCCTTTTGGAAATCCAAATATTCTGCAACCATTGGTTCCCCTTTATCCACCCTGCCCGTTACTTCCTCAAAGAACTCTAATAAATTTGTCAGACATGATTTCCCCTTCATAAAACCTTGTTGACTCTCCTTGATTCTATTATGAGTCTCCAAATGTCCTGCTACTACTTCCTTAGTAATGGATTCTAGTATTTTCCCAATGACGGATGTTAGGCTAACTGGTCTGCCGTTACCTGCTTTCTGTCTCACTCCCTTCTTGAATAGGGGTGTTACATTTGCGGTTCTCCAATCCGCTGGGACCTTTCCAGAATCTAGTGAATTCTGGAAAATTACAACCAATGGATCCACTATCTCTGTAGCCAGTTCCATTAAGACCCTCGGATACTTACCATCAGGTCCAGGGGACTTGTCAGCCTTTAGACCCATTAGTTTACCTAGTAGTTTTTCTCTAGTGATAGTGATTGTTTTAAGTTCCTCCCTCCCCTTTGCCCCTTGATTTTCTACTATTATTAGTATCCTCCTCACTGTTTACTCCATTTCCAAGTTTCGTAACATTTATAAAATTTGAAATTATACTCTGTATATCCAAGTCCTTGATAAGTATTTGAAACGAAAAAATTTGCTTCGGGTTAGGGCGGGGGAGTGGGACCAGCTGGATTGATCTTGCATAGAGACGGCATGGACTCGATGGGCTGAATGGCCTCCTTCTGTTTTTTTTATTCGTTCACGGGATGTGGGCATCGCTGGCAACACCAGTACTTATTGGCCATCTTTAACTGTCCTTGAGAAGGTGGTGGTGAGCCGCCTTCTTGAACTGCTGCAGTCCGTGTGGTGAAGGTTCTCCCACAGTGCTGTTAGGCTGGGAGTTCCAGGATTTTGACCCAGCGACGATGAAGGAACAGCGATATATTTCCAAGTCGGGATGGTGTGTGACTTGGAGGGGAACATGCAGGTGGTGTTGTTCCCATGTGCCTGCTGCCCTTGTCCTTCTAGGTGGTAGAGGTTGCGGATTTGGGAGGTACTGTTGAAGAAGCCTTGGCGAGTTGCTGCAGTGTATCCTGTGGATGGTACACACTGCAGCCACAGTGCGCCGGTAGTGAAGGGAGTGAATGTTTAGGGTGGTGAATGGGGTGACAATCAAGCAGGCTGCTTTGTCCTGGATGGTGTCGAGCTTCTTGAGTGATGTTGGAGCTGCCCCCATCCAGGCAAGCGGAGAGTATTCCATCACACTCCTGACTTGTGCCTTGTAGATGGTGGAAAGGCTTTGGGGAGTCAGGAGGTGAATCACTCACTGCAGAATACCCAGCCTCTGACCTGATTTGTTGACACAGCATTTATGTGGCTGGTTCAGTTAAGTTTCTGATCAATGGTGACCCCCAGGATGTTGATGGTGGGGGATTCGGCGATGGTAATGCCATTGAATGTCAAGGGGAGGTGGTTAGACTCGCTCTTGTTGAAGATGGTCATAACCTGGCACTTGTCTGGAGCGAATATTATTTGCCACTTATCAGCCCAAGCCTGGATGATGTCCAAGTCTTGCTGCATGCGGGCTCGGACTGCTTCATTATCTGATGGGTTGCGAATGGAACTGAACACCGTGCAATCATCAGCGAACATCCCCATTTCTGACCTTATGATGGAGGGAAGGTCATTGATGAAGCAGTTGAAGATGGTTGGGCCTAGGACACTGCCCTGAGGAACTCCTGCAGCAATGTCCTGGGGCTGAGATGATTGGCCTCCAACAACCACTACAATCTTCCTTTATGCTAGGTATGACTCCAGCCACTGGAGAGTTTTCCCCCTGATTCACATTGACTTCAATTTTACAATGGTTCCTTGGTGCCACACTTGGTCAAATGCTGCCTTGATGTCAAGGGCAGTCACTCTCACCTGACCTCTGGAATTCAGCTCTTTTGTCCATGTTTGGACCAAGGCTGTAATGAGGTCTGGAGCCGAGTGGTCCTGGCAGAACCCAAACTGAGCATCGGTGAGCAGGTTATTGGTGAGTAAGTGCCACTTGATAGCACTGTCGACGACACCTTCCATCATTTTGCTGATGATTGAGAGTAGACTGATGGGGGGGTAATTGGCTGGATTGGATTTGTCCTGCTTTCTGTGGACACGACATACCTGGGCAATTTTCCATATTGTCGGGTAGATGCCAGTGTTGAAGCTGTACTGGAACAGCTTGGCTAGAGGTGTGGCTAGTTCTGGAGCACAGGTCTTCAGCACTACAGCCGGAATGTTGTCGGGACCATAGCCTTTGCTGTATCCAGTGTACTCAGCCGTTACTTGATTTCGAATTGGCTGAAGACTAGCTTCTGTAATGGTGGGGACATCTGGATCATCTACTCGGCACTTCTGGCTGAAGATGGTTGCAAACGCTTCAGCCTTGTCTTTTGCACTCACTTGCTGGACTCTGCCATCATTGAGGATGGGGATGTTTAGAGAGCCTCCTCCTCCCGTTAGTTGTTTAATTGTCCACCACCATTCACGACTGGATGTGGCAGGACTGCAGAGCTTTGATCTGATCTGTTGGTTGTGGAATCGCTTAGCTCTGTCTATAGCTTGTTGCTTCCACTGTTTAGCATGCATGTAGTCCTGAGTTGTAGCTTCACCAGGTTGGCACCTCATTTTTAGGTACGCCTGGTGCTGCTCCTGGCATGCTCTTCTACACTCCTCACTGAACCAGGGTTGATCCCCTGGCTTGTTAGTAATGGTAGAGTGAGGAATATGCCGGGCCATGTGGTTACAGATTGTGCTGGAATACAATTCTGCTGCTGCTGATGGCCCACAGCGCCTCATGAATGCCCAGTTTTGAGCTACTAGATCTGTTCTGAATCTATGCCATTTAGCACGGTGGTAGTGCCACAGAAGAGGACTAGAGTACAAGGGGGCAGAAGTTATGCTGCAGCTATACAAAACCCTGGTTAGACCGCACCTGGAGTACTGTGAGCAGTTCTGGGCACCGCACCTTCAGAAGGACATATTGGCCTTGGAGGGAGTGCAGCGTAGGTTTACTAGAATGATACCCGGACTTCAAGGGTTAAGTTACGAGGCGAGATTACACAAATTAAGTTTGTATTCTCTAGAGTTTCGAAGGTTAAGGGGTGATCTGATCGAAGTTTATAAGATATTAAGGGGAACAGATAGGGTGGATAGAGAGAAACTATTTCCGCTGGTTGGGGATTTTAGGAGTAGGGGGCACAGTCTAACAATTAGAGCCAGACCTTTCAGGAGCGAGATTAGAAAACATTTCTACACACAAAGGGTTGCAGAAGTTTGGAACTCTCTTCCGCAAACAGCAATTGATACTAGCTCAATTGCTAAATTTAAATCTGAGATAGATAGCTTTTTGGCAACCAAAGGTATTAAGGGATATGGGCCAAAGGCAGGTATATGGAGTTAGATCAGAAATCAGTCATGATCTTATCAAATGGCGGAGCAGGCACGAGGGGCTGAATGGCCTACTCCTATTCCTATGTTCCTAACACGTTGGAGGGTGTCCTCAGTGTGAAGACGGGACTTCGTCTCCACAAGGACTGTGTGGTGGTCACTCCTACCAATACTGTCATGGACAGATGCAACTGCGACAGATAGATTGGTGAGGACGAGGTCAAGAAGGTTTTTCCCTCGTGTTGTTTCGCTCACCACCCGCCACAGGCCCAGTCTGGCAGCTATGTCCTTCAGGACTCGGCCAGTTCGGTCAGTAGTGGTGCTACCGAGCCACTCTTGGTGATGGATATTGAAGTCCCCCACCCAGAGTACATTCTGTGCCCTTGCTACCCTCAGTGCTTCCTCCAAGTGATGCTCAACTTGGCGAGGACTGACTCGTCAGCTGAGGGAGGGCGGTAGGTGGTAATCAGCAGGAGGTTTCCTTGCCCATGTTTGACCTGATGCCATGAGATTTCATGGGGTCCGGAGTCAATGTTGAGGACTCCCAGGGCCACTCCCTCCTGACTGTTTATCACTGTACCTCCAGCTATAACCATTCAATGATTCTATAATGCTCTGATTCCAAGTCCAGGTCATTAATAGATATCAAAAGGAGCAGTGGCCCTAATACCGACCCCTGGGGAACACCACTGTATACTTCCCTCCAGTCTGAAAAACAACCGTTCACCACTAAACAACAATATGTTGTCACTTTCCAAATCCGTGCCCATCTTTCCTGCAATTCCATGTTTGAACCTTTTCAACCAGTTCTGATGAAAGGTCATTGACCTGAAACATTAATTCTGTTTCTCTCTCCACAGATGCTGCCTGACCTGCTGAGTGTTTCCAGCATTCTCTGTCTTTATTTCAGATTTCCAGCTTCCGAAGTATTTTGCTTTTGTTACTCTGGCAGTGTGGATGTTAGAAAGATTGTGATCAGTGGATTTACTATTCCTCTCTGATTTCGTTCAGCATTCTAGATTCTTGTCATCAGTGCTTTTCCACTTTTGAGTTCCAGCAGTTCTTTTCAGTCCTTATCTCTAATTAGCCCATGAAACTGAACCCCTCCTCCTCTTGTACTCTTTAGTTTCCACTGCGGCCAAGGTAAAGTACCATTTTAGTATCATTTCCACTCCTTCATCTCTCAGATTTCTGTTTTCATCTCAAATTGGCTCTATCAAGTATTCTTCTACTTTTTCTGTTTATTAAATAATAGAATCATAGAATTATACAGCACAGAAGGAGGTCATTCGACCCATCATGCCTGTGTTACAAGTCATGATTTTCCAAAACTCTCTTGATTCAGGAATTGTCCCCTTGGATTGGAAAATTGCCAATGTCACTCCATTATTTAAGAAAAGTAGAAGAGAGAAACCAAGAAATTCTAGGCCTATTAGTCTAATGTCTGTTGTGGGGAAGTTACTAGAATCTGTTATTAGGGACAGAGTGACTGAATAATTGGACAAATATGAGCTGATCAGAGAGAGCCAGCATGGGTTTGTAAAGGGTAAGTCATGTCTAATGAACCCAGTTGAATTTTTGAGGGTGTAACCAACGAGATAAATATGGGAGTGTCTCTGAATGTTATTTATATAGACTTCCAGAAGGCATTCGATAAGGTTCCAGATAAGGGACTGTTAACAAAAATGAGAGCGCAACCTATTGACAAAGGAACATAGGAACAGAAGGAGGCCACTCAGTCCCTCGAGCCTGCTGCACCATTCAACCAAACCATGGCTGATCTGTGTCTTACTGTATCTTACCCGCTTTGGTTCCGTAAACCTTAATACCCCTACCTAACAAAAATCTATCAATCTCAGTTTTGAAATTTTCAATTAACTCCCAGCCTCAACGGCTGTTTGGGGGAGAGAGTTCCAGATTTCCACTACCTTTAATGTGAAGAAGTGCTTCCTGACGTCACCCCTGAATGGCCTAGCTCTAATTTTAAGGTTAAACCCCCTTGTTCTGGACTCTCCCACCAGAGGAAATCATCTACCCTATCAACTCTTTAATTATCTTAAACACGAGAATTAGATCAACCCCAACCTTCGACATTCGAGGGAATACAAGCCTAGTCTTTGCAACCTGTCCTCATAATTTAACCCTTTTAGCCCCAGTATCATTCTGGTGAATCTGCTCTGTACCCCTGCAAGGCCAATATATCCTTCCTGAGGTGTGATGCCCAGAACTGAATGCAGTTGGTTGGGAGATAGGAGACAGAGAGTAGGGAAAATGGGAATGTACTCAAATTGGCAGGATGTGACTAGTGGGTTTCCCCAGGGATCTGTACCGGGGCCACAACTTTTCACTATATTTATAAATGACATAGAAGGAAGGAATAAAGAGCCATATATACAAGTTTGCTGATGACACTAAGTTAGGTGGCACAGTAAATAGTGTAGATGGGAGCAGAAAGTCGCTAACGGACATTGAGAGATTAAGTGAGTGGGCAAAACTGTGGCAGATGGAGTTCAGTGAGAGGAAGTGTGAGGTCATCCACTTTGGACCTTAGAAAGATAAATCAGAGTATTTTCCAAATGGCGAGAAGCCAGGAACTGTGGAGGAGCAGAGAGATTTAGGGGTCCAAGTACAGAAATCACTAAAAACTGGTGGACAGGTACAAAAAATAATTTTAAAGGTGAATGGAATGTTGGCCTTCATCTCAAGAGGGCTGGAATACAAAGGGGTGGAGGTTATGTTACAGCTGGACAGAGCTCTGGTTAGGCCCCATCTGGAGATACTGTGTTCAGTTCTGGGCACTGCACCTCAGGAAGGATATATTGGCCTTCCAGGGGGTGCAACGCATAATTCACCAGAATGATACCGGGGCTAAAAGGATTAAATTATGAGGACAGGTTGCATAGGCTAGGCCTGTATTCCCTCGAGTATAGAAGATTGAGGGGTGATTTAATTGAGGCATTTAAGGTGATTAAAGGATTTGATAGGGTAGATCGAGAGAAATTGTTTCCTCTGGTGGGGGAGTCCAGAACGTGGGGGTTTAATCTTAGAATTAGAGTGAGGCTGTTCAGGGGCACTAAGGCGGGTAAATGGAGTTAAGATACAGATCAGGCATGATCTAATTGAATGGTGGAACAGGCTCTTGTTGAATGTGGGCACAGACTGCTACATTATCTAAACATTTGCAAATAGGGCTGAACACTATGCAATCAATTACGATGGAAGGAAGGTCATTGATGAAGCAGCTGAAGATGGTTGGGCCTAGGACACTGCCCTGAGGAACTCCTGCAGCAATGTCCTGGGGCTGAGATGATTGGCCTCCAACAACCACTACCATCTTCCTTTGTGCTTGGTATGACTCCAGCCACTGGAGAGTTTTCCCCCTGATTCACATTGACTTCAATTTTACTAGGGCTCCTTGGTGCCACACTCGGTCAAATGCTGCCTTGATGTCAAGGGCAGTCACTCTCACCTCACCTCTGGAATTCAGCTCTTTTGTCCATGTTTGGACCAAGGCTGTAATGAGGTCTGGAGCTGAGTGGTCCTGGCGGAACCCAAACTGAGCATCAGTGAGCAGGTTATTGGTGAGTAAGTGCCACTTGATAGCACTGTCGACGACACCTTCCATCACTTTGCTGATGATTGAGAGTAGACTGATGGGCCGGTAATTGGCCTGATTGGATTTGTCCTGCTTTTTGTGGACAGGACATAACTGGGCAATTTTCCACATTGTCAGGTAGATGCCAGTGTTGTAGCTGTACTGGAACAGCTTGGCTAGAGGCGCGACTAGTTCTGGAGCACAAGTATTCAGCACTACAGCTGGGATGTTGTCGGGGCCCATAGCCTTTGCTGTATCCAGTGCACTCAGCTGTTTCTTGATATCATGTGGCGTGAATCGAATTGGCTGAAGACTGACATCTGTAATGGTGGGGATATTAGGTGGGGGCCGAGATGGATCATCCACTCGGCACTTCTGGCTGAAGATGTTTGCGAACATTTCAGGCTTGTCTTTTGGACTCAGGTGCTGGACTCCGCCATCATTGAGGGTGGGGATGTTCACAGAGCCTCCTCCTCCCGTTAGTTGTTTAATTGTCCACCACCATTCACGACTGGATGTGGAAGGACTGCAGAGCATTCATCTGATCCATTGGTTGTGGAATCACTTAACTGTCTATAGCATGTTGCTTCCACTGTTTAGCATGCATGTAGTCCTGTATTTTAGCTTCACCAGGTGGGTAGCTCATTTTCAGGTATACCTGGTGCTGCTCCTGGCATGCTCTTCCACACTCCTCATTACATAAGAACATAAGAACGTAAGAAATAGCTTGCTTGCTTGGTTTCATTGGTCAGAACATTGAATACAGGAGTTGGGATGTCTTGTTGAAGTTGTACAAGACATTAGTTAGGCCACACTTGGAATACTGTGTACAGTTCTGGTCACACTATTATAGAAAGGATATTATTAAACTAGAAAGAGTGCAGAAAAGATTTACTAGGATGCTGCCGGGACTTGATGGTTTGACTTATAGGGAGAGGTTAGATAGACTGGGACTTTTTTCCCTGGAGAGTAGGAGGTTGAGGGGTGATCTTATACAAGTCTATAAAATAATGAGGGGCATAGATAAGGTCGATAGTCAAAATCTTTTCCCAAAGGTAGGGGAGTCTATAACGAGGGGACATAGATTTAAGGTGAGAGGGGAGAGATACAAAAGGGTCCAGAGGGGCAATTTTTTCACTCAAAGGGTGGTGAGTGTCTGGAACGAGCTGCCAGAGGCAGTAGTAGAGGCAGGTACAATTTTGTCTTTTAAAAAGCATTTGGACAGTTACATGGGTAAGATGGGTATAGAGGGATATGGGCCAAGTGCAGGCAATTGGGACTAGCTTTGTGGTATAAACTGGGCGACATGGACATGTTGGGCCGAAGGGCCTGTTTCCATGTTGTAAACTTCTATGATTCTATGATTCTATGAAATAGGAGCAGGAGTAGGCCAATCGGCCCCTCGAGCCTGCTCCGCCATTCAATAAGATCATGGCTGATCTGATCCTAACCTCAAATCTAAATTCATGCCCAATTTCCTGCCCGCTCCCCGTAACCCCAAATTCCCTTTACTTCTAGGAAACTGTATAGTTCTGTTTTAAATTTATTTAATGATGTAGCTTCCACAGCTTCCTGGGGCAGCAAATTCCACAGACCTGCTACCCTCTGAGTGAAGAAGTTTCTCCTCATCTCAGTTTTGAAAGAGCAGCCCCTTATCCTAAGATTATGCCCCCTAGTTCTAGTTTCACCCATCCTTGGGAACATCCTTACCGCATCCACCCAATCAAGCCCCTTCACAATCTTATATGTTTCAATAAGATCGCCTCTCATTCTACTGAACTCCAATGGGTAGAGTCCCAATCTACTCAACCTCTCCTCATATGTCCACCCCCTCATCCCCGGGATTAACCGAGTGAACCTTCTTTGTACTGCCTCGAGAGCAAGTATGTCTTTTCTTAAGTATGGACACCAAAACTGTATGCAGTATTCCAGGTGCGGTCTCACCAATACCTTATATAACTGCAGCAATACCTCCCTGTTTTTATATTCTATCCCCCTAGCAATAAAAGCCAACATTCCGTTGGCCTTCTTGATCACCTGCTGCACCTGCATACTAACTTTTTGATTTTCTTGCACTAGGACCCCCAGATCCCTTTGTACTGCAGTACTTTCCAGTTTCTCGCCATTAAGATAATAACTTGCTCTCTGATTTTTCCTGCCAAAGTGCATAACCTCACATTTTCCAATATTGTCTTGCCTCTGCCAAATCTCCGCCCACTCACCCAGCCTGTCTATATCCCCCTGTAGGTTTTTTATGTCCTCCTCACTCTCCACTTTCCCTCCCATCTTTGTATCATCTGCAAACTTTGATATGTTACACTCGGTCCCCTCCTCCAAATCATTAATATAGATTATAAAGAGTTGGGGTCCCAGCACCGACCCCTGACTACTGGAACACCACTGGCTACTGGTTGCCAGTCCGAGAATGAACCATTTATCCCAACTCTCTGCTTCCTGTTAGATTACCAATCCTCCACCCATGCCAAAATATTACCCCCAATCCAGTGATTCTTTATCTTGAGCAATAATCTTTTATGTGGCACCTTGTCGAATGCCTTCTGGAAGTCTAAATACACTACGTCCACTGGTTCCCCTTTATCCACCCTGTACGTTATGTCCTCAAAGAACTCAAGCAAATTTGTCAGACATGACTTCCCCTTCATAAAGCCATGCTGACTTTGTCCTATTAAATTATGTTTTTCCAAATGTTCTGCTACTGCCTCCTTAATAATAGACTCCAAAATTTTACCCACCACAAATGTTAGGCTAACTGGTCTATAATTTCCAGCCTTCTGCCGACTACCCTTTTTAAATAAGGGTGTTACATTAGCAGTTTTCCAATCTGCCGGGACCTTTGCCGAGTCCAGAGAATTTTGGAAAATTATTACCCAATCATCCAGAATCCCTACTGCCACTTCCCTCAAGACCCCAGGATGTAAGCCATCGGGTCCAGGGGATTTATCCGCCTTGAGTCCCATTAATTTACTGAGTACCAATTCCTTAGTGATTTTAATCGTATTTAGCTCCTCCCCCCTCTAGAGCCCCCTGTTTGTCCAGTGTTGGGATATTCTTAGTGTCCTCTACCATAAAGACTGAAACAAAATATTTGTTCAGCATTTTTGCCATCTCCATGTTTCCCACCATTAATTTCCCGGTCTCATCCTCTAAGGGACCTACGTTTCCCTTAGCCACCCTTTTTCTTTTTATATAACTGTAGAAACTCTTGCTATCTGTTTTTATATTTTTGCTAATTTATTTTCATTATCTATCTTCCCTTTCTTAATCAATCCTTCAGTTACTTTTTGCTGTCTTTTGAAGACTTCCCAATCTTCTATCCTCCCACTAAGATTGGCCACCTTATATGTCCTTGTTTTTAGTCAGATACTACCCTTAATTTCTTTACTTAGCCACGGATGGCTGTCATTTCTTTTACACCCTTTTTTCCTCAGTGGAATATATATTTTTTGAAAGTTGTAAAATAACTCCTTGAATGAACACTACTTGCTCAGGCAAGTCTGGCAGCTATCTCCCTGAGGACTCGGCCAGCTTGTTCAATGATGATACTACTGAGCTACTCTGTACCCTTGCTACCCTCAGTGCTTCTTCCAAGTGGTGTTCAACATGGAGGAGGCCTGATTCATCAGCTGAGAAAGGGCGGTAGCTGGTAATCAGCGGAAGGCTTCCTTGCCCATGTTTGCCCTGAAGCCATGAGACTTCATGGGATCTGGAGTGTTCCCCGACTCTTACATTACCAATTTGCCCCACTTCATTTCCTAGTACTACACCCAGCACGGTCTCTTTTCTTGTTGAACTAAAAACAGACTCGGACGGTGTATAAACTTTCTCTTTTCATTAATCTCACCACAGTCTATCGTTGAATAATGAAAGTCACACATTATTATGGACATGCTGTTCCTGTACTTTTTCGTCTAACTTGTCTACATGTCTCTAGCTTCTATCTACTGTTCAGTCCATAACACATTCCTTTCTTATTCCTTAAGTCTAACCAAATTGATTCAGATTTTTCACCCTCCCCTTATCATTGATAGATTCTGGAATAGAATCTTTGAGATTGCCATCCCTGCACCTCTCCCTCTCCTCCACCGCTCCGGAATACCTTGTCACTCTGAATGTTTGGATATTTGACCTGTCCTATCCCGTGTCATGTCTCTGTTATCCCTCCATCACAATTTGTGGCTCTCAGTCACTAACTCTATTCAGAATACTCTGTGTATTTACATCCATACAACTCAAACCTGTCTCTGTCTGGCGACCTTATTTATCATTTAAATCCCTCTGCCTTTTGATCTGTTCTTTATTATTTTCCTGTTTTTTTTTCCTTTCTCTTATACTCTTTGTTCCTTTTGGTTTCCTTTCTGTTTGCTTATCTAATTTTTACCCCCAACATCAATAGTTACTCTCCCCATGAGGACACTGGTCCCAGTTTGTTCATGTGAAGCCCGTCCTTCCTGTACAGACCACTCCTGCCCCAGAACTGGTCCCAATGTCCCAGGGATCTGAACCCTTCCCTCCAAAACCAAATCTCCAGCCACACATTTCCCTCTCTTATATTGAATATTGCATGGCCTCGTACCATAAACCACTTCAGACCTTTGAGGTGATTCACCTTATTTCTTTTCACTCATGCTGAGAAAGTGTCTGTCTTCATGTGTCTGGACATGTGCTGAACAGAGACGCGAGAGGTCATTTCAATCTATGCTGTCGAAGACTAGTCGCTCATACCCAGATTGCTGATGAGCAGGGAAGCTCTGTGACAGGAATGCAAATGTATAAAATTGCCCCATGCCATCTTCAGAAAAGGTGGGAAAATCAGGGGAACAATCTGGCTAAAAATTAGCCAACTGCTTTAGTCTGCTTCTCCACAATGGTCTTAATTGGATAGTGACCGAGAACAGGGAGCAGCCTTAACTAGAGATTGTTGCACATCCAAACGCAAATCTGAAAGGAACAATTGTTGATTTGTGAGGTTAAACGCGAAATACCCGTGCATTACAGCCACTTAGAATAAAGAAAGCCATGTGCTGCTAACATCACAAACCCGCCATTTTGGGAAATTTTATGACAGAGGAGTTTTGGTTTCCCATATTTTGAAATAAGGCAGCTGGAATGTCGCATCATTACTACAACCCCATCCGCATCATTTGTTCATTCTAAGGCTGGCATCATTACTACAACCCCGTCCATTCCAAGGCTGGCATCATTACTACAACCCCTTCCATTCTGAGGCTGGCATCATTACTACAGCCCCTTCCATTCTGAGGCTGGCATCATTACTACAACCCCTTCCATTCTAAGGCTGGCATCATTACTACAGCCCCTTCCATTCTGAGGCTGGCATGTGCCTGCTTACCTTCGGTCATTGTCTGAAAATACATTTTCCCACTGTATTGCCCAAAGCCTGCCACGGTCCGTGCCCGCACTTGGAACACGTAGATGGTGCCTGCCCTGAGACTGCGTATGGTGGCTGTGTTTGTCTGGCTCTTCACAGTTGAGGAGTTGTGCTCACTTTGATCCTACACACAAGAGAAAAGAAACACTTTTCAGCCTGGCTCACATTAATTAAACATTTACAACCATTCTCACACCCCATTCTTATCCCCATCTATCGTTCAAATATTACTTCACTTCTTACTAGCTGGTGATCCAATGGGAAGCTCAGAAAACTCCTGCAATATAGTGCCAGTCTGATAATATCTGCTGCAGATATGGCCAGCTCTCCCAGCCCTACCCTAGGGTGGCATTGCCTTGCAAGGTTTGAAATAAATTTCATTTTGTAGAAACATGGCTTCAGATTGAAGGCAGGGTTTGGCATTTTTAAATAGAAACTAAATAACAACATCTTGTGGCATTGCTCAAAATGAATCTGAGGTTTTACAGGTGCAGGGTGATATGCTAAATAATACTCTGAGGGGCACTGAGTGCTGCCCTGAGATTGGCAGAAATGGGCAGGGAATCTGGCGTTACTGGGATCTCAGGGTTGCAGTATTTTAAATGCCCCTACACTCTGGGAGCATGGGGAGGGGGCAGGATACACAGATGTAATCCAGTACCCAGTTGCAAGTTGTATATTTTGTTCTCATTTTTATTTAATACTTTGATATAATATTTATTTTTAGATAGAAAAACTTGCAACAGAGAAGTAGAGTTGGTTGGAACACAAAGGTTTTCATAAATTACTGGAAGAGGCACAACTGAAACACCAGCACTGGTGGGAGGGTGTCATTACAGGGTGGCTAGTTTACAGAAGCAGTGTCCAATGTAAATATGGACATAGGCATTTATAATGGAATGCGTAGATGGAAGATTTATAATTTATCAAAGATACACATCTCTATCAATAGCTATTCTTAAGCCTCAAAAATGATTCATGGGATTTTTTAATTGAACTTTTAGCAGCAATCTATTCTCTATAATCAATCTTTTTTCCCTAACCACCAAGGAAGTTGCTTACAGGTGCTCAGAGGACACATAATGTTCACATGTGGTATTTGCCTCAAGAATTCATAACAGAAAAGTATGATTTTATTACAGTTGTATTAATGTTATTCTTTGTCTGAAATAAAAGCTTTGAGAATTCAATCTCCACTTTCTTTCAAAGAGTTAGAGTGACTGCCCTGGATATCAAGGCAGCATTTGACCGAGTGTGGCACCAAGGAGCCCGAGTAAAACTGGTCAATGGGGATCAGGGGGAAAACTCCCCAATGGCTGGAGACATACTGAGCACCAAGGAAGATGGGAGTGGTTGTTGAAGGCCAATTATCTCAGCCCCAGGACATTGCTGCAGGAGTTCCTCAGGGCCGTGTTCTAGGCCCAACCATCTTCAGCTGCTTCATCAATGACCTTCCCTCCATGATGATTGCAATGTTTAACTCTATTTGCAATTCCTCAGATAATGAAGCAGTCCGTGCCCGCATGCAGCAAAACTTGGACAACATCCAGGTTTCGGCTGATAAGTGGGAAGTAGCATTCGCACTACATAAAGTGTCAGGCAATGACCATCTCCAACAAGATCATAAGAACATAAGAAATAGGAGCAGGAGTAGGCCATATGGCCCCTCGAGCCTGCTCCGCCATTCAATCAGATCACGGCTGATCTTCAACCTCAACTCCACTTTCTTGCCCGATCCCCATTTCCCTTGATTCCCCTCGAATCCAAAAATCTATTCATCTCAGCCTTGAATAAACTCAAAGACTCAGCATCCATAGCCCTCTGGGGTAGAGAATTCAAAAGATTCACAACCCTCTGAGTGAAGAAATTCCTCCTCATCTCAGTCTTAAATGGCCGACCCCTTATCCTGAGACTATGCCCCCTAGTTCTAGACTCTCCAGCCAGGGGAAACCACCTCTCAGCATCTACCCTGTCAAGCCCCCTCAGAATCTTATATGTTTCAATGAGATCACCTCTCATTCTTCTAAACTCCAGAGAGTATAGGCCCATTCTACTCAATCTCTCCTCATAGGACAACCCTCTCATCCCAGGAATCAATCTAGTGAACCTTCGTTGCATCACATCTAAGGCAAGTATATCCTTCCTTAAATAAGGAGACCAAAACTGTACGTAGTACTCCAGGCGAGGTCTCACTAAAGCCCTGTACAATTGTAGTAAGACTTCCTTATTCTTGTACTCCAACCCCCTTGCAATAAAGGCCAACATGCCATTTGCTTTCCCAATTGCTTGCTGTACCTGCATGCTAACTTTCTGTGTTTCTTGTACCAGGACACCCAAATCTCTCTGGAAACCAACATTTAATAGTTTCTCACCATTTAAAAAATATGGTGAGAGAGAGTCTAACCACCTCCCCTTGATATTCAGTGACATTATCATCACCAATTCCCCACCATCAGCATCCTGGGGGTCGTCATTGATCTGAAACTTAACTGGACCAACCACATAATTGCAGTGACTACTAAAGCAGGTCAGAGGCTGGGTATTCTGCGGCGAGTGACTCACCTCCTGACTCCCCAAAGTCTTTTCACCATCTACAAGGCACAAGTCAGGAGTGCGATGGAATACTCTCCACTTGCCTGGATGGGAACAGCTCCAAAAACACTAAAGAAGCTCGACACCATCCAGGACAAAGCAGCCTGCTTGATCGGCACCCCATCCACCACCTTAAACATCCACCCCTGGTGTACTGTGACTACAGTGTGATCTATCTACAGGAGTCCACTGCAACAACTCGCCAAGGCTTCTCTGGCAGCACCTTCCAAACTCGTGACGTAGAAGGACAAGGGCAGTAGGCGCATGGGAATATCATGACCTCCAAGTTCCCCTCTGAGTCACACACCATCCTGACTTGGAAATATATCGCTGTTTCTTCATCTTAATTGGATCAAAATCCTGGAACTCCCTACCTAATAGCACTGTGGGAGAACTTTCATCACATGGACTGCAGCGGTTCAAGTAGAAGGCTCACCGCCACCTTCTCAAGGGCAACCAGTGATGGACAATAAATGCCGGCCTCGCCAGTGACGCCCACATCCCAAGAATGAATAAAAAAAGACTTTTGGAAAAAGGAAAGAAACTGAAACACTCACAGGGTGAGGGATCACCACCCCCGACCCCTCAAACCCTCACAGGGTGAGAGATCACCACCCCCACCCCTCAAACCCTCACAGGGTGAGAGATCACCACCCCCACCCCTCAAACCCTCACAGGGTGAGGGATCACCACCCCCACCCCTCAAACCCTCACAGGGTGAGAGATCACCACCCCCCACCCCTCAAACCCTCACAGGGTGAGGGATCACCACCCCCACCCCTCAAACCCTCACAGGGTGAGGGATCACCACCCCCACCCCTCAAACCCTCACATGATGAGGGATCACCACCCCCCACCCCTCAAACCCTCACAGGGTGAGGGATCACCACCCCCACCCCTCAAACCCTCACACGGTGAGAGATCACCA
Source organism: Heptranchias perlo (assembly GCF_035084215.1). Classification (NCBI taxonomy): domain Eukaryota; kingdom Metazoa; phylum Chordata; class Chondrichthyes; order Hexanchiformes; family Hexanchidae; genus Heptranchias; species Heptranchias perlo. Next base: position 34,805,794 of record NC_090356.1, on the reverse strand, counting down.
CCCCCACCCCTCAAACCCTCACAGGGTGAGAGATCACCACCCCCGACCCCTCAAACCCTCACACGGTGAGGGATCACCACCCCCACCCCTCAAACCCTCACATGATGAGGGATCACCACCCCCCACCCCTCAAACCCTCACAGGGTGAGGGATCACCACCCCCCACCCCTCAAACCCTCACAGGGTGAGGGATCACCACCCCCACCCCTCAAACCCTCACAGGGTGAGGGATCACCTCCCCCCACCCCTCAAACCCTCACAGGGTGAAGGATGACCACCCCCCACCCCTCAAACCCTCACAGGGTGAGGGATCACCACCCCCACCCCTCAAACCCTCACAGGTTGAGGGATCACCACCCCCACCCCTCAAACCCTCACAGGGTGAGGGATCACCACCCCCACCCCTCAAACCCTCACAGGGTGAGAGATCACCACCCCCACCCCTCAACTCTATTTTGAGCCACAGATTGTATGCTGGGAATTTCTGCAAACTGCACATGCTCAGATGTGGGAAAAATATCCAGTCAAAGCCAAGATTTTGAGGCCGGATCAGGCCTTGAAAGAAAAGATTTAATGACGGTATTAAAATGCACAAAAGAAAGTTCAGTGGGTAAATGTAATCATGTTTATGTGAAAATTAATTTTAATTTTAAAAAATGTTCAAAATCTTACTTTTGATAACAGAAATTTCAACTACTGACATTTTTCAGAAAGCATTCTGAATGATTTATAGGGAAATGATAATGTCGAGCTGACCAGTGGTTGGAGCCAGTGCTCACATCCTGATGGGTGATGGGTAACATGGCAAGACTGAATGGGAAATGTGGCCATTGAAATTTACAATGCAAAAAGTTGACACAAAAGTGTGACCAAAAATTGTGACAATTAGAAGTAAGGTTTATGGACAAGAAGTGCATAACCGACATAAAACTTCGAATGAGATATGGATACAAGAGGGGAGCTAGGTGATGCTGGGGATTTCAGGGGCCCTTTGACCTTTGGAATTGGGGTTGAATTTAGCCCAAACTGTACCCTCATCCAAGAGCCTGGTACCTGTACCTCAATCCTGCAAGAAGGGGGTCAGTAGATGGGGTAAGGAGGAGGAATTAGTAAAATTTAGAAGTGGGAGGTGTTGAATGACAGGGACCAAGAAGAAAAGGGGCCAGGAGCAAAGGGGGACACAATGGGCAGTCAGACAGTTGCCAGGAAGGAAAGGAGGTTCAGATTCAAGGCAGCCAAATGCACATGCAGGCGGGCTCAGAAATGTTTTTGCAATACAAACACAAATCAGATTACTTGTGAAGGTTGATGGAAGTCTGGTGAACAAAGACTGGGACCTGACAACGGGCAAGGAATTCTGCAGCCTAGTGCCAGTCAAAGAAACTGTGAAAGAAGGGAATATTTCACTGGTGTTACTCGTAGAAAGCTGGAGCTCCAAACACTCACAGAGCTCAGTGCATTCTGGACCTTGATTCATGAGCTATGTCAGAGCACCCAATCACTGAAAGATCCTCCATCTTCTGTCTTTCAATACTTTTGAAGATAATGCTGTCAATCAATTGTGATCAGAGGAAGATTGAACAGGCTGGGGCTCTTTTCTCTAAAAAAGCAAAGGCTGAGGGATGTCCTGATAGAGGTCTTTAAAATTATGAAGGGATTTGATAAGTAAATGTAGCAAAGATGTTTCCACCTGTGGGGAGACCAAAACTAGGATTCTTAAATATAAGATAGTCACTAATAAATCCAATAAAGAATTCAGGAGAAACTTCTTTATCCAGAGAGTGGTGAGAATGTGGAACTTGCTACCACAAGGAGTAGTTGAGGCAAATAACATCGATGCATTTAAGGGGAAGCTGGATAAACACATGAGGGAGATAGAAATAGAAGGATATGTTGATAGAGTGAGATGAAGAGAGGTGGGAGGAGGCTCATGTGGAGCATAAACACCGGCATAGACCAGTTGGGCCGAATGGCCTGTTTCTGTGCTGTAAATTCTGTGTAATTCCACATAATCATTCAAATACAACATCAAATTACAAGGGGATGAAGATGACCCCATGGATTGCTAATGAGAAGTTAAAACATAGAGTGAGAGTCCCAGCCACCAACACTTGCCTTAACCCCTATAATATGTAGCTCAATTCACACCTCGATCAAATCATCTTTATCTTAACTAATTCCTGAACAAGAATATGCCTTTTTCACAGCCCTAATGGGCATGATTTTGACTCCGAGCCGGGAGAGGGCGAGGGGGCGAGGAGGGGGTCAAATTAAGGACGGGAAACCTGGAAGTAAGGACTCCTTTTATTTCTTTTTGTCGGTTTGCTGTCCGACCGACCGGCCTGATTGACAGGCTGATCTCTGTTGGAAGGGAGAGCAGCAAGGGAGAGGACATGTTCACGTAAGTCTTCAGGTAAGTCTTTGTGTGTATGGATCGGGGGGAGGGCATGGGTGGGCATGGGTGGGCATGGGAGGCATGGGGGTCACAGGGGGAGTCAGTCATGAGGGGGGTCGGGGATCAGTCACGGGGGGGGTTGGGGGACATCGTGGGGGTCCGCGATCGTTGGGGAGGGGGTGGGACAGGGGTCATCACGGGGGTCCATGATCGTTGGGGAGAGGGTCAGACAGGGTGCATTTTTAATAAGCTCCTTCCCTTCGAGCCTTAGTTTATATTGATGCCACTTTGATATTTACCTGGATTATGTCACCAAAAACATTTTGTACTAATGAGTTACATTTTACTCAGAAATCTCTCGAGCTCCTTGTTAAATAAGTCGACCAATTCATTTGTTTCTGCATTGGGTAGTCCATTTCTTAAATAAACCACATTGAAGTAATTTCATCCTAACTTCCTCTTTCAAATCCTAGATTCCATACCTTCTCATAGTACTTGAGCTCGTAGTCCAGGATCACTCCATTGGGCTGGTCAGGCTGAGACCAGGACAGTGTTATACTGCCCACTGTACGGCTCACTTGGTGCATAAATGAAACCGCGGATGGAGCTGTAACAGAAATCGAACAGTTGAGCAATTCAGCTAAAGATCCATCCTAACACACACATACACACACACAGACACACATGCGCACACACACACATACACACACGCATACAGACACAGACACACATACGCACACACATACACACAGACACAGACACACACACACATACACTCACACACACAGACACACATACACAGACACAGACAACACAAACACACACAAACACACACGCAGACACACACACACAGACACACACACGCAGACACACAGACACACAAACACACACACGCACACACAGACACACACGCAGACACACAAACGCACACACCCAGGCACACACACACACATACACACACACAGACACACACGCAGACACACAAACGCACACACACAGACACACACACGCACACACACAGACACACACGCACACACACAAACACACACGCACACACACAGACACACACACGCACACACAGATGCACACGCGCAGACACACACACGCACACAGACAGACACACACATACCAACACACTGACATACGCACGCAGACACAGGCACAGACACACACACAGACATGCACACACACAGACATGCACACACACAGACATGCACACACAAGTACAGATATACAGACACACATACACACACAGACATATGCACACATACACAGACGTACATAGATGCACACATATAGAGACACAGACACACCGGCACACACACAGACACACATACATACACAGACACATGCACACCCAGACACACAAACATGCAGCACACACACACCCATAGAGACACAGACACACGCACACAGACACACGGGGCTCGATTTTAAAAGGGCAGAAGGATGGCAGTGGAGCGGGAGGGGGGGGGGGGTCAATGGGCGGAACAGCAAACTTGAATAATAAAAACTGACTGTTCTCCACCAGATCACGAGTTAATTGGAGCCCCTTAATCTTGTTTCCGGGTTTGCCGTCCGAAACCTGCGCAGCGGGCGGACTGCGCACCCGCATCACAGGCTGTCAGCTGGAGGAGCTCTATTTAAAGGGGCAGTCCTCCAATGGCTGCTCCAGGAGCAAACACCCACACATCACAATGGAGCAGCCCAGGGGAAAGGCTGCTCCTAGATTTGGCGATGCCTCACTCCAGGTCCTACTGGATGGGGTGAGGAGGAGGAGGGATGTCCTCTACCCAGCGGACGGGAGGAAGTGCCCTGCCTCTGCCACCAAGAAGGCCTGGCTCGAGGTGGCAGAGGAGGTCACCAGCAGCAGCAACATCTCCCACACCTGGATCCAGTGCAGGAAGCGCTTCAATGACCTAACTAGGTCAGTCAAAGTGAGTAAACTTAATCATTCTCCTACACTCCGTCTTCCACATCACCGCCCCCACCCCCCAACTCATTCTGCACTGTCAACACTACTCTATCACATCACTCCTCATTTAAGGCTTATCCTCAACTTACCTGCACTTCCTCACCACCCCATTACTCATCCCACCACGACCACTCACCCCAATCCTCATACACTGTCGTGGCTCTGTCTCATACTCACCCTCTGATGCATCTCTTTCACCGTCAGCCGCACCCAAAACAATGCATTCAGCGACTGACCACCTCACCGTCACTCACTCACACGTCTGTACTTTCTCCCCTTCTAGAAGAGAAAGCAAAATGCACGGGAGAGGGCGAGGACTGGAGGGGGGCCACAACAAAAAGTGGTCCTCACAGAGGAAGAGAAGGAGGCGCTGGAGCTGAGCCGCACCCTCGAGTGCCTGTCCGTCGGGGACGCCGAGACTGGCTCCCGACAAATGTCTGGTGACACGACTTTAACATTCAGCACACACAATACGAATTGATGTTAACATGCCTTGCCATCTTCAGCACCTCAGTATGCTCATCGCAACATGACACATCTGTGAGGATGCTTAATATTGCCTTCTGTTGTTTTACGGGCCCTTCAACGACCGCAGTGACGGGATAGGATGATTCCTCTTGTGCACATATACCCCCAGATCTCTCTGTGCCTGTACCCCATTTAGAGTTGTGCCCTCTAGTTTATATTGATGATGTCTTGCCCATTCTTGCCTGGATATTGTGATAGGGTCCCTTTCATGAGCTTCATCATGAACGGCGACACTTGATGCCACCCATTGGGTCACATTCCAGTGGGTGTATGTGCATTAGCAGGGCTGTTTTGTGCAGGGAGTGGGGGTTGGTGCGAGTGCTGCTCTGTCCAGGTGGTAGGAGGACTGGACTCTCCACACTTTCTGATCGTATGAGAACTGTTCATATATGAGTGACTCCCTGGCCTCACGAGCCAATTGCTGCTATAAATAGCGACCCTCCGGCTTCAATTGCCGGCGGGACTTCTGGGTTTGGGAAGGGCGTGTGCACCCGGATCACTCTGGGTTGTGCACATTCTTAGGCGTGTTGGAGCTGGGATTTCTGCCCGCTCCTGGGAAACGCGATTCCCTTTTCCCCTCCGTCCCAAACGCACCCGCACTTTTGTTTTAAAATCATGCCCATGGATACACACAGACACACTCACACACACGCACACACACATGCACACACATGCATACACATGGACACACGCACACAGATGCACACACACAGACACAAAGATGCACACACAGATGTATGCACACACGCTCCCACACACGTACACACTCAGACACACAAACACAAACACACGCGCACACACACACACACACAGCCGCACAAGCACACACACGTACATGCACACAGACACATGTACACAGCACACATACACAAATACGTGCACACACGACACATGGACATACATAGAGACACAGACACACACATACAGACACACACAGACGCACGGGCACAGACACAGACACACTCACACAGACACATGTGCACACATACAGACACACAGACAAACACAGACACATGCATACACAGACACACATGCATACACATGTACATGCACAGAGACACACACAGCACATACTTGCTCAGACACACGTACACACATAGAGACACAGATGCAGACACACACACAGGCACACCCACAGACACGGATACACAAACACATACATACACAGATACATGCAATCACACACAGACATGTGCACACACATATGACACACACACACACATAGAGACATAGACACAGGCACACACACAAACACAAACACACATACACACAGACACACACAGAGGTACAGAAACAGACACAGGCACGCAAACACAGACACAGACACACAAACACACAGACACACACTCGCATACACACACAAAGACACACACATATGCACATGCAAGCACACACACATTCACGCATATGCACACACAGCCACATGCACACACATGCATACAGACAGACACACAAGCCCACAGACACACACAAACACACAAACAGACACACGCACGCACAGATATAGACACATGCACACACACAGACACATGCACACACTCACATGCACACACGGACACATGTACACAGCACACACATGCACACACACAGATACATGCACTCACACACACGCACACACATATACACACAGCAGCACATTTGCGAGGTGCTGGAACAGGTGCCACGCGCACTCTCAGGGAGGATCATGGAGGAGTCCAACTCCTGCATGAGTGGAATGGTCGCATAGCTTGCGGTGGTCACAGATGAGCTGAGTGTTGATGGAGCGATAGCCCTTCCTGTTGATGAACAGTCCTGGCTCGTGTGGAGGTGCTCGTATTGCTATATGGGTGCAATCGATTACACCCTGCACCCGTGGGAAGCCAGCCACAGCATGGAATCCAACCGCCCTCTCCGTCTGGCTGAGGTCGTCCATGGGGAAGTTGACGCAGTGCGAGACCCTGTGAAACAAGCCGTCGGTGACCTGCCTCATGCACTTGTGGGCAGACGACTGAGAGACCCCGGTGATGTCCCCGGTGGCACCCTGGAATGATCCAGAGGCGAAGAAGTTGGCGGCAGTGGTGACTTTGACAGCGACAGGTAAGGAGATGTTGCTCGGGCCAGCCGGGAGCAGCTCGGCATGAAGGAGGCTGCAGATGTCTGCGATTACCTGACGACTGAGTCTGAGCCTCTGTATGCACTGCTCCTCAGAGAGGTCCAGGAAGCTGAGCCTCGGTCTGTAGACCCTGTGGTGAGGGTAGTGCCTCCTGCGACGTCACTCTCTCTGTTGTTGCCCTCGGTGCTGTTGTGCAGGTTCCTGTGGTGCAGCACTGTGTTGTGGAGCTCCACGTGGCGGAGGTGGACGCTGTGCCTGGCGAGGCTGGTGATGTTGCTCGTCCTCGGATGTAGTAGTGAATGCAGCCATGTCTCCCCCCATCCTGACGGTGTGTACATGTCCGTTTGTGTGTGTGTGTGCGTGCATGTGCATGGGTGTGTGTGTGTACTGGCCACCGTTGGCATGCGTGTGCATGCATGCATCTGTGTGCGTGTTTGTGTGTGTGCAGGTATGTGCACGTGTGTGTGTGTGTTTGCATGCATGTGTGTGTATGCGTGTGTCTGTGTGTGATGGTGTATGTGTGTGTGCACCTGGGTGCGCATGTGTGAGCTTGTGTGTGTCTGTGTGTGTGCTTGTGTATGTGTGAGATTGTGATTGTCTGTGTCTGTCTCTGTGTCTGTGTGTGTGTGCGAGCATGTGTCTGTTTGTCTGTGCGTATGTGTTTGTGTGTGTGTATTTGCTTGCGTGTGAGTGTGTGTTTCTGTATCTGTGTGTGTTTTTGTATTCCTGTGTGTGTGCTTGTGTTGTGTGTGTGTGTGTTTGTGTCTGTGTGCCTGTACATGTGCATGTGTGCGTGGATGTTTGTGTGCTAAGGTGTGAGTTTGAGGGGGTCCACAAAGTAGTTAAATGTGTTTGCACAGCAGAGTTTTGGATGGAAAATAAGAAATTTGATTGAAAAGACAAAGGTGTTGCAGCCAAAACTTTGTCTGAAGTGACAGAGTGCCCTGCTGCAATAAATGAGGTTTTCTCCCCAACTGTCAAATAATCCTGTGCATCTCCCATTGGCTGCTGACTGAAACACGTCTGCTCCAACAGGGAGAGTTTCCCACAGCACGGGAAACACGCTGAGGATCCTTCAAAATCGCACCCCTGGCAAAATGTCAACTCAATGGGGTCTGTCAAGTACCTTAATTATCTGTCAAGGTCATGTCATGGAGATCATCGTCTCGCCGGCTCTAATTGCCGGTGGGAGTCCCGTATTCGGGAGGCGTGCACACCCGAACACGTCACTGGGGAACCCGGAAGTCAGCGGGTTGAAGCCGGGCTCCGAACCCGCTCCGAATTTCTACAATTTCGGAAATCCCGCCCTCAACGCAACCGCTCCGCCATCCGAAAACCGGCCCCATAGAATCAGAGATTGCACGAGCAATCCCGCCAGTCCCACTCCCCGCCCTTTCCCCGTAGCCCTGCAATTATTTCCTTTCAAGTACTTATCCAGTTCCCTTTTGAAGGCCATGATTGAATCTGCCTCCACCACCCCCTCGGGCAGTGCATTCCAGATCCTAACCACTCGCTGTGTAAAAAAAAGTTTTTCCTCATGTCACCTTTGGTTCTTTTGCCAATCACCTTAAATCTGTGTCCTCTGGTTCTTGACCCTTCCACCAATGGGAACAGTTTCTCTCTATCCACTCTGTCCAGACCCTTCATGATTTTGAATACCTCCATCAAATCGCGCACATACACGTGCCCACACACACACCACACACATACGCACAAACTTGCACACAAACATGCAAACACGCAACCACAGACACAGACACACACACACATACGTACTCACACTCAAACAGATAAACAAAGGCACACATGCACACGTACACACACACAAGCTCAAGTCACTCTCGCACATATACAAGCTTACACCCGCAGACCCCCATGTACACACACACAGACCAACATGCATACACATGCAAACACATACACACACATGCAGACACATACACACACACACAAACACACATGTGCACACACAAGCAAACAAATGCACACACAAGCACACACACAGACACATGCACACACCGACACGTGCAGACACACATACACAAGCGCACACACACACCAGCTCACACACACACTGATGCACACGTACACACGCCACGCACACACACAGACACGCATACACATATGCAAGCACATGCACATGCACACACAGGCACACACGAACACACACACATACACACACACAGAGGCACATACACACAGACACAAGTGCTTGCACACACAAACACACACACAGACACACGCACACACAGACAGACACAGGCACACATAGACACACACATGCACACATACACAAACATGCACATATGCAAACACGGACACAATCACACATGCATACACAGATACATGCACAGATACACGCACGCACACATATGCACATGCACTTGCACACACAGACACATGCACGTACACACCCAGACACACACATATACACACACACATGTACACATACGCATGTACTTGCACACACACCACCATGCACAAGTACACAATGACACAGACACACACACAGAAACACTCTCACACATACACACATAAACAGACACAGACATATGCAAACACACATGCAAACACATGAACACACAGAGACACACTTACACACATACACAAACAGACACACACACGCACCCACAGACACACAAACACACAGTCACTCTCACACATACACAAGCACGCATACATACAGACACACACTCACTCATGCACATGCATACACATGCATGCACACATGCACATGCATACACAAGCCAGAACACACACGTACACACAAACACATACATACGCTCACATATGGGTACGCATGCACTTGCACACACACATGCTTGTGCACACATGCACATGCACATGTACGGCATGCATGAATGCACAGCCACATGCACATGCACACACAGAAACTGACACACAGATGCACACACACATTCATATACGCACACACTACCACACATCAGCACACAAACATGCACACGCACAGGCATACAGAAACACACACACAGACACAGAAACACACACTCACACACAAGCAAATACACACACAAAAACAGACACACACAAATGCACACAGAGACACATAGACACACCCGCAGTTACAATCTCACACATACACAAGCATACACATAGGCACATAAATACTCACACACACGCAGGCACACGCACACACGCCATTACACATAGACACACATACACATGCAAACACACACACAGATACATGCACGCACGTGACTGCACAAACATGCACATGCACAAACACACACAGATACATGCATGCATGCATATTCCAACATTGACCAGCATGCACACGCACACATGCACACGCACACACACACAAATGTACATGCACACACAAACATGCAAACACTGACACACACACATTCAAACACGCAAACACAGACATAGAAACATGCACACACACTCACGTACACGCACACACTCACTCAAACAGACTCACAAACACACGCGCACACAGTCACAATCTCACAAATACACAAGAACACACATAGACACACACAAGCTCATGCACACGCACAGCCACACTCTCTCACACTCACAGACACAAGTTCCCACATGCACACACACACACAGACGCAGGCACACACAGACATACATGCCCACACGCGAACATGGACATAATCACACATGCATACACACACTCACACACAGACACATGATCATACACATACATGCAAACTCACACATGCACGTACACACATACACGCATCGACATACGCACATGTTTGCACATGCATATACCTGCACAGCCACATGCACATGTAAAAACACACACAGACGCATGCGCACAACATACAAATGCAGACACACACACACACACACACAAGCTCACAAGTATGGCATGCATGGACGCCCCTGCACACTCTCACACACATATACACACACACACAGAAACACATCGACGTACAGCCACCATAAACACAAACTCACACAGACACGCACACACAGACACACACACATGCACAGACACAGATACACATGCATGCACACATGTATGCATACACACATGCATATATATGAACATGCACAGACACGGACACACACAAGCTCACACAGATGCACGCACATATGCACATCTACACACTCACACACAGACACACACACAGACAGGTGCACAGACACAGGCACCCATAAAGACACAACCGCACACACACATGCACACACACACATACACATGCATACATTTGCACACATAGACACATTCACACACAAACATGCACATGAAAACACACACCAACTCACACACTTATGCAAGCACACACATGCATACAGAAACACGCAAACACACACATGTACACACGCTCATACACAAACAGAGACACACACAAACACAAACACACACATGGACACGCACACATAAAACAGACACACACGTGCACACACACGCACACCAGCACATGCATATATGCAAGTACACACATGCAGATACAGAAACACACACTCATACACACAAACACATGCACACACACAGACACACACAAGTTCACCCACACACAGACACATGCACACACACGCATGCACACACAGACACATGCAAGCGCACACAAACGCAAACACATGCACACACAGACACACCCTCACACACATACAAATGCACACCCAGATGCATGCACACAGATGCACGCACACACATGCAACCACATGCGCACACACCCACATGAACACGCACTAATACGCACATACCTTTGCACACATGCATGCACATGCTATCACCGACCAGCACCAACCCGCACGCATGCACACGCACACACAGACACATGCACAAGTATCACACGCACGAACCTGCACACCCACACACACATGCACAAGCACATGCAGAGAGGCACACGCACGCACTGACACAAGCACGCATAGGCACAGAAACATGCACACTCACAGACATACGCACACACAGAATGACACACACACAAACATGCAAACACAGACACACATGTACATACATGCATACACAGATACATACAGACACACACACACACAAACACATGCACATACTCATGCATGCACATGTTAACACAGACACAACCGCACACACATGCACATACAGACTCAGGCACATATGCAAACACACATCAGCACACACTCACAAACACAGACACAAATACACATGCATACTTGTGAACACATAGACACATTCACACACACACATGCACATGAAAGCACATACCAGCTCATATGCAAGCACACACACGCACATACAGAAATACGCAAACTCACACACAGACACATGCTCACACACAGACATACACACAAACACACGCACACACATTCAGATACAGAAACACACACACTGATACACACAAACATATGCACACAGACGCAAATGCACACAAACAGACACACACACACACACGCACACACACCAGCACAAACATATAAACAAGCACACACACAGATACAGAAACAGACACATGCACTCACGCACACACAAACATACAAGCAAACACACACACGCACTCACACTCAAACAGACACACAAACACACACAGTCTTAATTGCACACATACACACGCACACACACAAGCTCACCCAAGCACACACAGACACATGCACACCCACACATGCACACACAGACACATGTATGCACACACAAACGCAAACACATGCACACACAGACACACTCTCACACACACACAAATGCACACCCAGAGGCATGCACACGCATGCACAGACACACACAGACACATTCATGCACACTCACATGGAACCACACATATGCACACACATGCACATGCACTAACACATGCACAGATGTATGCACAGACACATGCACATGCTATCACCGACCAGCACACACATGCAAGCATGCACATGCACACACAAACACACGCACATGTACCGCATGCACGAATCTGCGCACACATGCACATGCACAAACAGAGAGGCAGGCATCTGCACTGGCACAAGCACACACAGGCACACTCAGACATATGCACACACATGAACACACAGACAGACACACACAAATACGCAAACACAGAAACACACATGTATATACACACATACGCAGGTACACGCACAGACACGCACACAAAGTCACACGCACAGACTCATGCACACATGCATGCACATGCTAACACAGAAAAGCACACACACATGCACGCATGCACACACGCAGACACATGTACATGTGCGGCATGCATGCATCCAACTGCACAACCATACACACATGCACACACACACACACACACACAGAGGCACAGGCACACACAGACACAGAAACAGGCACACACACAAACAGACACATGTGCACACACACAGACACACAACCACAAACACACACATGTATACACACACACTAACACATCAGCACACACACTCATGCACAGATACATGCATACACATATTACACAAACACACTCACACACACACTCACACACACGCTCTCACACACATAGGCATACACACACACACACACGGAACACACAGACGCACGGACAAAGACACATGCCCATCCACACAGACACGTAAAATCACACAGAAATGCAAACACACATACACACTCACACAGACACACGCACATACACATGCATTTTTTTTTATTCGTTCACGGGATGTGGGCGTCGCTGGCGAGGCCGGCATTTATTGCCCATCCCTAATTACCCTCGAGAATACTGACACAGACACACTCACACAAGCACATGCAAACACACACACATGCACATGCACATACAGACACACTCTCACACACAAGCACACACACACATGCTCTGACACATGCACACACACAAACACTCTCACACATACACATAGACACACGCACATACAAACATGCACACACACAGACACATGCCCACCCACACACATGCAAACACACAGACACACACACACCAGTTCACACATATATGCAAGCACACACACGCAGATACAGAACCATGCACACTTACACACACAGACACACACATGCATGTACAAGCACACACACAGACACACACCTACACTCACGTACACACACACAGACACACATGCACATGCACGCACACAAACAGACAAGCACAGACACACACACAGTCAGAATCTCACACACCAGCTCAAACATGCACCCACAGACGCATGCACACACACAGACACACCCACACACATGCAAATGCACATGTACACACACACCTGCATGCACACACATATACACACACAAACACGCACACATATGCATGCACACATGCATGCACATGCTAACACAGATCAGCACACACATGCACACATGCACAGCAGCTCACATAAGCACACACAAATGCATGCGCACACAGACACACATACACAAACAGATACACAGAGAGACACATGCACACACACATATGCACACACAAATGCACGCACAGACAAAGCATACATAAGCACACACACAGACACACAAAAGCTCACACATGCACACACAGACGCACATACACTCATGCACACACAGACAGACATAAAGACAGACATACACACTCACTCAGACACACAGAGACACATGCACACATATACACACAAGCATACGCATACACACATGCATGCACATGCACATACACAGACACATGCAGGCACATGAACACACACACACACAGACACAGGCACACACATAGATACAAGCGCACACTTATACATGCACACCCACACACACAAACAGAGTCAGGCACACATACAGGCACACACACACACAAACACACATGCACACACACACAAATGCACAGACACACACAGATGCATGCACATGCATGCACAATCTAAAACAAACCAGCAAACACATGTAGGCACACACAAACAGACACACACACAAGCACGCAAACATGGAGACACCTTACACACAAACATGCAAACAGACCAGCAAACACACACACACATGCACACACACATTGACACAAGCAGACACACACACAAAAACATGCTCAGCCACATGCATAAACATACATGCATACACATGCATGCACACACAGACACACACACACACAAATGCACACACGCACATATGCATACACATGCACACAAACGCAGACACGGACACAAAAAAACAAACATGGACGCACACACACACAAACACATGCACACACACAGACACATGTACAGATGCTTGCACACTTGCATGCACATGCTAACACAGACCAGCACACACAGGAATGCATGCACACAGAGGCACATACACATGTATGGAACGCATGCACGCAGCTGCACACCCACACACACTACACATGCACACACTGACATAGAAACAAGCACACACACAGACACATGCACAAACAGACACAAACAAACACACAAACATGGACACACGTAGCACATGCTAACACACATCAGCACACACACGCACGCACAGATTCATGGACACACATGCGCGCACACCCAAATACACTCACACACACTCACACGCAGACACACTCTCGCACACTCACACACAAGCACACAAACAGACACACACAAGCTCACACACACACACACACACACAGACACATGCAGACACACACAGCCACATGCCCATCCACACAGACACGCAAACTCAAACAGACACAAGCGCACACATACACACACAGGCACACTCACACATAAGCACACGCATACACAGACACATGCACATGCATGCAGGCACATGCACAAACACACACAGACACACACATCCGCACACAGACACAAGTGCACACATACATGCACACACAGAGTCAGGCACACACACAGATGCAAACACACATGCACACATGCAGTCACACCCACGCACACACACAGGCGTACACACATACGGACACACGCACCCACACAAACACACACACAGGTGCATGCATAAGACCATAAGACCATAAGAGATAGGAGCAGGAGTAGGCCATTCGGCCCCTCGAGCCTGCTCTGCCATTCAATGAGATCATGGCTGATCTGATTTTTACCTCAACTCCACTTTCCCGCCCTTTCCCCATATCCTTTGACTCCCACGCTGATCAAAAATTTGTCTAACTCAGCCTTGAATGCATTCAATGACTCAGCCTCCACAGCTTTTTGGGATAAAGAATTCCAAAGATTCACGACCTTCTGGGAGAAGAAATTCCTCCTCATTTCCATCTTAAACGGGTGACCCCTTATTCTGAGACTGTGCCCCCTAGTTTTAGATTCCCCCATGAGGGGTAACATCCTCTCAGCATCTACCCTATCGAGTCCCCTCAAAATCTTGTATGTTTCAATAAGATCTCCTCTCATTCTTCTAAACTCCAATGAGTATAGACCCAACCTGTTCAATCTTTCCTCATAAGGCAACCCTTCCATACCCGGAATCAACCTAGTGAACCTTCTCTGAACTGCCTCCAATACAAGTATGTCCTTCCTTAAATAAGGTCACCAGAACTGTACGCAGTACTCCAGGTGTGGTCTCACCAGCACCCTGTACAGTTGTAGCCATGACTTCCCTTTTTTTATACTCCATCCCCCTAGAAATAAAGGCCAATATTCCGTTTGCCTTCTGGATTACCTGCTGCACCTGTATGTTGACTTTTTGTGTTTCATGTACGAGGACACCCAGATCCCTCTGTACTGCAGCATTTTGTGGTATTTCTCCATTCAAATAATATTTTGCTTTTTTATTTTTCCTCGCAAATTGAATGACCTCACATTTTCCCACATTATATTCCATCTGCCAAATTTTTGCCCATTCGCTTAACCTGTCAATATCCCTTTGCAGACACTTTGTGTCCTCATTGTAACTTGCTTTTCCACCTATCTTTGTATCATCAGCAAATTTGACCACAAGACACTCTGTTCCTTCATCCAAGTCATTGATATATATTGTAAATAGTTGAGGCCCCAGCACTGAGCCCTGCGGCACCCCACTAGTTACAGATTGCCATTTTGAAAATGACCCTTTTATCCCGACTCTTTGTTTTCTGTTAGCCAATCCTCTATCCAGGCCACTATATTACCCCCAACACCATGAGCTCTTATCTTGTGCAGTAATCTTTTATGTGGCACCTTATCGAATGCCTTTTGGAAATCCAAATATACGGCATCCATTGGTTCCCCTTTATCCACCCTGCCCGTTACTTCCTCAAAGAACTCTAATAAATTTGTCAGACACGATTTCCCCTTCATAAAACCACGTTGACTCTCCTTGATTGTATTATGAGTCTCCAAATATCCTGCTACTACTTCCTGAGTAATGGATTCTAGCATTTTTCCAATGACAGATGTTAGGCTAACTGGTCTATAGTTACCTGCTTTCTGTCTCACTCCTTTCTTGAATAGGGGTGTTACATTTGCGGTTTTCCAATCCGCTGGGACCTTTCCAGAATCTAGTGAATTCTGGAAGATTACAACCAACTGTGTTAGCATGTGCATGCTAACACTGACCAGCACACTCACGCGCACATGCACACGCACATGCTGACACATGTATATGTAAGGCACGAACGCAGAAAAATTCACTCATGCACACACAGATGCATACACACACACGCAGTCATGCACAGATGCACAGATACAGACACTGGCCCACACACACAGACACACACGCACAGGCACATATACACACAGACAAACTCACACAGACAAACACACATGCACAAACAGACACACACAAACACGTATGCATCCACACACACACAAAAACACACATTTACACACACACAGACACCTGCACACATAATGACAGATGCACACAAGCACACATACGCACACACAGGTGAATGCACAGACACAGACACACACACATACACTCACAGGCACACACAGACACATTTACACAAACACATGTACACACGCATGCACACACACTGACACACGCACACATATGCACGCGTATGCACCTGCACACACATACACACATGCACACGCACATGCAAACACACCCGCGCACACACTGACACATGCAGGCATACACACGGACTCACACATGCACACACTGACACTTGCACACACACACAGACTTGTATACACACACACTCACGCACACACAGATACATGCACAGAGACACTCCCACACACACAAGCACACACACAAGCTCACAGATGCATGCACAGACACAGACACATGCCCACCCACACATACAGGCAAACTCACACAAACACGCACCGACATTCGCACACAGACACACACACACACAGACGCACACACACAAACACGCACACACGGACACAAACACACATGCACACATGCACACAAACAGACACAGCACACCCATTCTAGCCCACACACACGCAAATACAGAAGCACGCTCACAAATGCGCAAACATCCAGGCTTGGGCTGATAAGTGGCAAGTAACATTCGCGCCAGACAAGTGCCAGGCAATGACCATCTCCAACAAGAGAGAGTCTAACCACCTCCCCTTGACATTCAACGGCATTACCATCGCCGAATCCCCCACCATCAACAGCCTGGGGGTCACCACTGACCAGAAACTTAACTGGACCAGCCACATAAATACAGTGGCTACAAGAGCAGGTCAGAGGCTGGGTATTCTGCAGCAAGTGACTCACCTCCTGACTCCCCAAAGCCTTTCCACCATCTACAAGGCACAAGTCAGGAGTGTGATGGAATACTCTCCACTTGCCTGGATGAGTGCAGCTCCAACAACACTCAAGAAGCTCGACACCATCCAGGACAAAGCAGTCCGCTTGATTGGCACCTCATCCACCACCCTAAACATTCACTCCCTTCACCACCGGCGCACTGTGGCTGCAGTGTGTACCATCCACAGGATGCACTGCAGCAACTCGCCAAGGCTTCTTCGACAGCACCTCCCAAACCCGTGACCTCTACCACCTAGAAGGACAAGAGCAGCAGGCACATGGGAACA
Source organism: Heptranchias perlo (assembly GCF_035084215.1). Classification (NCBI taxonomy): domain Eukaryota; kingdom Metazoa; phylum Chordata; class Chondrichthyes; order Hexanchiformes; family Hexanchidae; genus Heptranchias; species Heptranchias perlo. The sequence goes on along the minus strand of NC_090356.1, from coordinate 34,787,056 downwards.
ACACCACCTGCACGTTCCCCTCCAAGTCACACACCATCCCGACTTGGAAATATATCGCCGTTCCTTCATCATCGCTGGGTCAAAATCCTGGAACTCCCTTCCTAACAGCACTGTGGGAGAACCTTCACCACACGGACTGCAGTGGTTCAAGAAGGGGGCTCACCACCACCTTCTCAAGGGCAATTTGGGATGGGCAATAAATGCCGGCCTTGCCAGCGACGCCCACATCCCATGAATGAATAAAAAAGACACACACACATACGCGCATATGCACTCGCACACACAGATGCACACATACAGACACACACACACAGACACACTCTCACACATACTCACATGCACAAACACACACACACGGACACACACACACATGCACATGCACATACACATGCACACATATGCGCACGCACACACAGGCATACACAAACATACACATAGACACACACGTAGGCACATAGACGCAGACACAAGCGCATGCACACACCCACACACATGCACATACGCAAACACGCACACACACACAGGCACACCCACACGCTCACACTGATGCACGCACACACAAGCACAAGCACACACAGACAGATGCACAGACATAGACACATGCCCACACACATAAATGCAAACTCACACACAGAGGCACATGCACACACACACACATGCACACCCAGCCCCACACAGACACGCCAGACACATACACACAGACACAAGCACATGCACACCCATACACACAAACATGCACACACACACAAACATGCACACAGGCAAGCACGGACACAGTCACACATGCTTATGCACACATTCACATGCACGCACAGGCACACGCACAGACACACACACAGGCACACCCACATGCACACACATACACGCAAACTCACATAGACACACACATACAAACACATGCACACACAGACACATACACACACATAGACGGACACAGACACACACATGCACGCGCATACAGAGACACATGAGCATGTGCACACACAGACACATGCACACACAGACACACACACCGACACACATACACACACAGAAAGGGACATACACAGACACACACACAGAACAGACACACACATGCACACAGACACATGCAAATGCACGCACGCACATGCACACATATAGACACACATCCACACACATAGACATAGGCATGAGCACAGTAACGCACACAGACACATACACGAGCACACACACACGCAGGTACAGAAACACACAGACAAATGCACACACAGACACACACATGCAAACACATTCAGATGCACCGACACATGCACACACACAGACACACACCGCCCCACACACAGTCACAATCTCACACATTCACAAGCACACACACACAGACTCACAGGCAAACGCAGATGCATGCACACACTCACACACATGCACACAAACACACAGACACAGACACACAGACACATGCACACACACTGACAAACACACACACACATGGACATACATATATACTCGCATACACACAGACACACACGTACACACTGACACACAAACATGCACACACAGACACACACAAGCTCACACATGCACACACAGACACAGACACACGCCCACACACTTACATGTAAACCCACAGAGGTGCATACACATGCATACATACACACAAACTCGCAGACACACGCATACACACACACACATGCATGCGCAAACACACAGGCACAAACATACACACACATGTATACACACAAATACACATGTATACACACAGACACAGACACACACAATGCACACAGACCCACGCACACACCCGCATGCACACATGCACACGCATACACACCAGCACACAAACATACACACGTGCACACAAGCACACTTGCATACACACACACCCATGCACTCACCAATTGAGCTAGCATCAACTGCGTTCCAAACGTCTCCCACCCTTTGTGTGTAGAAGCATTTCCTCACTTCACTCCTGCACGTCCTGGCTCTAAATGTTAGGCTATGTCCCCGCGTCCTAGTATTCAAGTCTAGGAGACCTCCAAAAACAGTTACAAATGTCTCGGCAGCCAGAGGCAATAATCCAGCCACTAACCTGTAAATCCTGCATGGTCCCTTTAAATAGCGCTGGTGGGACATGTTCAGATGGTCGGGGTTAAGACTGTGCATTGAGTTGAGCGTTAATTCCCAAAATGGTGTCTATCACTTTAAATCAGCGTTGCACATTGATTGAAGCCATTTTCTCCCTACTTTACATGATTCCAGCGTTCGTTATCTGCGCCTGCACAAACTCCTATACCAAGATGGTGTCCGCACACGTCACGCAGGAAATGTGCGTGCGCATCCAAGACGCCATCTTGGATGTCGGAGAGGCCGTGTAGCGCTGAAACAACGGGCGCTACACGGCCCAATTTAGCGCTTACAGTCTCAGGATAAGGGGTCGGACATTTAGGACTGAGATGCGGAGGAATTTTTTCACTCAGAGGGTCGTGACTATTTGGAATTCTCTACCCCAGAGGGCTGTGGATGTTGTGTTGTTGAATATATTCAAGGCTGAGATTGATAGATTTTTGGACTCTCAGGGAATCATGGGCTATGAGGATCGGGCAGGAAGGTGGAGCTGAGGACAAAGATCAGCCATGATCTTATTATGGTCTACTCTTGCTCCTATTTCTTATGTTCTTATGTTCACCTGACTCCCTAAAGCCTTTCCACCATCCACAAGGCACAAGTCAGGAGTGTGATGAGTGCAGCTCCAAGAAGCTCGACACCATCCAGGACAAAGCAGCCCGCTTGATTGGCACCTCATCCACCACCCTAAACATTCACTCCCTTCACCACCGGCGCACTGTGGCTGCAGTGTGTACCATCCACAGGATGCACTGCAGCAATTCGCCAAGGCTTCTTCGACAGCACCTCCCAAACCCGTGACCTCTACCACCTAGAAGGACAAGAGCAGCAGGCACATGGAAACAACACCACCTGCACGTTCCCCTCCAAGTCACACACCATCCCGACTTGGAAATATATCGCCGTTCCTTCATCGTCGCTGGGTCAAAATCCTGGAACTCCCTTCCTAACAGCACTGTGGGAGAACCTTCACCACACGGACTGCAGCGGTTCAAGAAGGCGGCTCACCACCACCTTCTCAAGGGCAATGAGGGATGGGCAATAAATGCCGGCCTCGCCAGCGACGCCCACATCCCATGAACGAATAAAAAAAATGTAAACAGACACACACACACACACACAGAGTCACAAACAGTCACAATCTCACAAATTCACAAGCACACATAAACAGACATACATAAGCTCACACACACACACAAACGCACACACGCGCATACGCACAAACACAAACACACACTCTCACACACACAGACAGACACACACATGCACACACACAGATGCACGCACACATACAGACACACACACAGACACATTCTCACATACACACAAGCACACACACAAGCTCACAAACACACGCACACACATGCACACACAGACACATATAGATGCACAGAGCTGCACACACACACATATACAGGCACATATACAAAAGGACACACAGACACACACAAACACGTATTTATCCACACACACACACGCACACACACATACACATGCACAATTACATACACACGCATGCACACATCAAAACACACATATTTTCTCTTTACACAAACATGTATGACCGCTTGATAGTTGCAGTGTCAAAAGACAGATTTTTTTTGCCATGCAGGCCATAAATTCTTGGGGAAAATGTTGTTTTCGTATTGTAACTGCATAATTTACATTTAGACAGGAAGCCGGCAATACAGGTTTATATTTAATGTTAACTACAATTAACATATCACTTCCTGGATTAACTGCAGGTACTGGGAGGCGAAGGAAAGTCAGCTGTACATTGGCAGATACCACTGGGCCATGCCTGATATTATTGGCCTGTTTAATATACTCACACAATACTGAAGTGTGAGACAAGACCAAACACCCTGAGTTCTGTGTTTACCCCCAGTTTGTGAAATGGCACCTGTATTCATGGCCTGCTATGTATAGAATGCTGGCCAGTCAAAGTTAATCTGGGAGGCTGTGTATCTGAGTGCTGAACTGAGAGCTGAATTCTGTACCTTCTCATCCGACCCACTGGATGGAGCAGTGTGTCTAAGTAAGTTTGGGAGATGCCACCTGCACTCACCCAGTGCCCAGCTGTGACACTTCTCCCTCCAATCAGGCCATTCGCCCCAAACAGTCTGTCAGTCAGACACGCAATGCTGCAAAGTGGGAATTGGATCCAGAAAAAAGGAAACCCTTCAAACACCAAACTCGTGCTGAGATTTGCCCATTATACCCTGACTGTGATTTATGACAGATCTGCTTCAGGTTGTAACATCTTAAATATCTGAAATTTAACCTCCCAGTAAATGATGTTCTCCTCGAGGCTCGATGTACAGAAGCAGCTCGCAGCTTATTCCTCGCTGTTATGAAATGCAACATCTCTGTGGACCCTGGTTAGATATTTCTTCCTCCTCTTATTTCATTTGTAAATTTCCCGAATTATTGTCTTATTTCTGATCTCAATTTCTTCATGAGGTTTCTGTGTAATCTTGCTTCATACCAAAAAGCATTTACAGTAATGGGGTCTCTATTATTCCTGTGTTTACCCACTGGCTCCCTCAATATTACTGAACTGTTAAATCACCAAGCTCCAAACTCTGACTGACACTGTTACACTCAGTATGATCAGTTCTCCTGGACACTGCCTGAACTATTGGGTTTCAAACTGCACTCATATCTGTAATGCTAATTCTTCACTTTAATTCCAATTCAGACCCAGGCAATCCATATTTGCCAACTGTCATGCAACATGTGTAGTTATTGTTTCAAATACATTAGAACATATCACAAAATATTTGGCATTGATTCCTCTGCATTCAGCCAGAATGAATATTCCCATCCAAGCAAAATAATTGCGTGCACAAACTGACCTGGGTTTTCTCCACAGATTTTATTTAGCAGTAAAGCTAGCACAGAGTCAAATCTCAATTAAAGTATTCTGACTCAACAATTTTATTCCAAAACAATCACTGAGCTCAGGCCAATGTGACAGCTCAGCTCCAGCACAGCTGACTCGACAGTCGGCTCGGACAGGTTCTATTCTGCACAGATTATGTTCCAGCAGTCAGGTGACTCTAAGCTTAGCTTGCAGCACAAGGACCCAGTGTTCAAACCTTAGAATTTAGCTGGGCTCAGGAAAGGCGTCAGGAGAGAAACACTGTCACACTGACCCCGACACACACTGACACCGACACACACTGACACCGACACACACTGACACCGACACACACTGACACCGACACACACTGACACCGACACACACTGACCCCGACACACACTGACACCGACACACACTGACACCGACACACACTGACACCGACACACACTGACCCCGACAGACACTGACCCCGACACACACTGACACCGACACACACTGACACCGACACACACTGACACCGACACACACTGACACCGACACACACTGACACCGACACACACTGACACCGACAGACACTAACACCGACACACACTGACACCGACAGTCACTGACCCCGACACACACTGACACTGTTGCACACTGACCCCATCGCACACTGACACCGACACACACTGACACCGACAGACACTGACACCGTCACACACTGACACCGACACACACTGACACCGACACACACTGACACCGTCGCACACTGACCCCGTCGCACACTGACACCGACACACACTGACACTGACACACTGACACCAACAGATACTGACACATACCGACACCAACACACACTGACACCTACACATACCGACACCAACACACACTGACACCAATACACACTGACACCGATACACAGACACCGATGGACACACACTAAAACAATCACACACTGACGCCGACACACACTGACCACCGACAGACATTGACACCGACAGTCAGTGACCCCTCACACACTGACCCCGACAGACACTGACACCGACAAACACTGACACTGACACACACTGACCCCGACACACACTGACACCGACAAACACTGACACCGACACACACTGACACTGACAGACACTGTCACCGAAACACACTGACCCCGTCACACACTGACACCGACAGACATTGACACCGACAGACAATGACACCGACACACACTGACACCGTCACACACTGACACTGACACCGACACTGAAATCCACTCACTGACACTGATGCTGACACATGCTGACACTGCCACTGAAGCACACTCACTAACACTGACATTGGCACACACTGACACTGACACACACTGACACTGACACACACTGACACGGATAGACACTGACACTGACATTGACATCGACACACGCTGACACCGAAGGACACTAATACCGACAGACACTGACATCGACACACACAGATACCAACACGCACCGATACAGACACATACTGACACTGACACACACTGACACTGACACACTGACACCAACACACACTGACACCGATACACACTGACACCGATACACACTGACACCGATGGACACACACTGACACCATCACACACTGACAGCAACAGACACTGACCCCGACACACACTGACACCGACAAACACTGACACCGACAAACACTGACACCGACACACGCTGACCCTGACACACACTGTCACCGAAACACACTGACACCGACACACACTGACACCGACACACACTGACACCGACACACACTGACACCGACACACACTGACCCAGACAGACACTGACACCGACACACACTGACACCGACACACACTGACACCGTCACACACTGACACCGACAGACACTGACACCGACACACACTGACACCGACACACACTGACCCCGACACACACTGACACCGACACACACTGACCCCGACACACACTGACACCGACACACACTGACCCCGACACACACTGACACCGACACACACTGACCCTGACACACACTGTCACCGAAACACACTGACCCCGTCACACACTGATACCGACACACACTGACACCGTCACACACTGACCCCGTCACACACTGACACTGACACACACTGACACCGACACACACTGACACCGACACACACTGACACCGACACACACTGACACCGTCACACACTGACCCCGTCACACACTGACACTGACACACACTGACACCGTCACACACTGACCCCGACAGACACTGACACCGACACACACTGACACCGTCACACACTGACCCCGTCACACACTGACACTGACACACACTGACACTGACACACACTGACACCGACACACACTGACACCGACACACACTGACACCGACACACACTGACACCGACACACACTGACACCGAGACACACTGACCCTGACACACACTGACACTGACACTGACACACACTGACCCCGACAGACACTGACCCCGAGACACACTGACCCCGAAAGATACTGACCCCGACACACACTGACACTGAAATCCACTCACTGACACTGATACTGACACACACTGACACTGGTACAGAATGACACCGACAGACACTGACCCTGACACACACTGACACTGACACTGACACACACTGACCCCGACACACACTGACACCGACACACACTGACACCGACACACACTGACACCGACACTGAAACACACTCACTAACACTTACACTCACTGACACTGATACTGACCCAAACTGACACTGACACTGGCACACACTGACACGGATAGACACTGACACTGACACATACAGATACAAACAGGCACCGAGACCGACACATACTAACACTGACACACACTGACACTGACACACTGACACCGACACACACTGACACCGAAGGACACTGGTACCGACAGACATTTACATCGACACACACAGATACCAACACGCACCGATACCGACACAAACTGATACTGACACACTGACCCCGACACACACTGACCCAGACAGAGACTGACACCGACACACACTGACACCGACACTGAAACACACTCACTAACATTTACACTCACTGACACCGACACTGACACACACAGACATCCACACACACTGACACCGACACACACTGACACCGACACACACTGACACCGACAGACACTGACCCCGACACACACTGACACCGACAGACACTGACCCCGACACACACTGACACCGACAGACACTGACCCCGACACACACTAACCCCGACAGACACTGACCCCGACACACACTGACACCGACAGACACTGACCCCGACACTGAAACACACAGACATCCACACACACTGACCCCGACACACACTGACAACGACACACACTGACCCAGACAGAGACTGACACCGACACACACTGACACCGACACTGAAACACACTCACTAACACTTACACTCACTGACACTGATACTGACACACACTGACACCGACACTGAAACACACTCACTAACACTTACACTCACTGACACTGATACTGGCACACACCGACATTGACATCGACACACACAGATACCAACACACACTGACACTGACACACACTGACACTGACACACTGACACCGAAATACACTGACACATACCGACACCGACACACACTGACATCGACACACACTGACACTGACAGACACTGACCCCGACACACACTGACCCCGACACACACTGACACCGACACACACTGACCCCGACACACACTGACCCCGACACACACTGACCCCGACAGATACTGACCCTGACACTCACTGACACTGACACCGACACACACAGATACCAACACACACTGATACCGACACACACTGACACTGGCACACACTGACACTGGCACACACTGACACTGGCACACACTGACACGGACAGATACTGACCACGACACACACTGACACCGACACTGAAACACACTCACTAACACTTACACTCACTAACACTGATACTGACACACACTGACACTGACACATGCTGACACTGGCACTGAAGTACACTCACTGACACTGACACTGAAACACACCGACATTGACACACACCGACATTGACACACACTGACACTGACACACACTGACACGGATAGACACTGACACTGACATTGACATCGACACACGCTGACATCGAAGGACACTGATACCGACAGACATTGACATCGACACACACAGATACCAACACGCACCGATACTGACACACACTGACACTGACACACTGACACCGACATACACTGACACCGAAATACACTGACACATACCGACACCGACACACACTGACATCGACACACACTGACCCCGACACACACTGACCCCGACACACACTGACATCGACACACACTGACACCGACACACACTGACACCGACACACACTGACACTAACAGACACTGACACTGACACACACTGACCCCGATAGATACTGACCCTGACACTCACTGACACTGACACTGGCACACACCGACACACACTGACACCGACACACACTGACACTAACAGACACTGACACTGACACACACTGACCCCGACAGATACTGACCCTGGCACTCACTGACACTGACACTGGCACACACCGACACACACTGACACCGACACACACTGACACTAACAGACACTGACACTGACACTCACTGACACTGACACTGGCACACACAGACACATACTGACACCGAAGGACACTGACACTGACACACACTGACACTGACACACACTGACCCCGACACACACTGACATTGACACACACTGACACTGACACACACTGACACTGACACACTGACACGGACACACACTGACACGGACAGACACTGACACTGACATTGACATCGACACATGCTGACACCGAAGGACACTGATACCGACAGACATTGACATCGACACACACAGATACCAACACGCTTCGATACCGACACATACTGACACCGATACACACTGACACCGACACACACTGACACACACAGACATCCACACACACTGACACCGATACACACTGACACCGATACACACTGACACCGATGGACACACATTGACACCATCACACACTGACACCAACACACACTAACACCGACAGACACACACTAACACAATCACACACTGGCATCGACACACACTGAAACTGACACACACTGACACCGACAGACACACACTAACACAATCACACACTGACGCCGACACACACTGACACCGACACACACTGACAGCAACAGACACTGACCCCGACACACACTGACACTGACACACACTGACCCCGACACACACTGACACAATCACACACTGACACTGACACACACTGACACCGACAGACACACACTAACACAATCACACACTGACACTGACACACACTGACCCCGACACACACTGACACAATCACACACTGACACTGACACATACTGACACCGACAGACACACACTAACACAATCACACACTGACGCCGACACACACTGACACTGACACTGACACACACTGACCCCGAAACACACTGACACTGACACACACTGACCCCGACACACACTGACACAATCACACACTGAAACTGACACACACTGACCCCGACACACACTAACACAATCACACACTGACACCGACACACACTGACACTGACACACACTGACCCCGACACACACTAACACAATCACACACTGACGCCGACACACACTGACAGCAACAGACACTGACCCCGACACACACTGACACTGACACTGACACACACTGACCCCGACACACACTGACACTGACACACACTGACCCCGACACACACTGACACCGATACACACTGACCCCGACACACACTGACACTGACACACACTGACCCCGACACACACTGACACCGATACACACTGACCCAGACAGACACTGACACCGACACACACTGACCCCGACAGACACTGAACCCGACACACACTGACACTGACACTGACACACACTGACCCCGACACACACTGACACCGATACACACTGACCCAGACAGACACTGACACCGACACACACTGACCCCGACAGACACTGAACCCGACACACACTGACACCGACACACACTGACCCCGACACACACTGACACCTACACACACTGACACCGACACACACTGACACCGACACTGAAACACACTCACTAACATTTACACTCACTGACACTGATGCTGACACACACTGACACGGACAGACACTGGCATACACTGACACTGACACTTGTACAGAATGACACCGACAGACACTGACACCGTCACACACTGACCCCGACAGATACTGACACCAACACACACTGACCCCGACACACACTGACCCCGACAGATACTGACACCGACACACACTGACACCGACACTGAAACACACTCACTAACACTTACACTCACTGACACTGATACTGACACACACCGACACTGACACTGACACATGCTGACACTGACACTGAAGTACACTCACTGACACTGACACTGACACACACTGACACTGACACTGACACACACTGACACGGATAGACACTGACACTGACATTGACATCGACACACACAGATAGCAACACACACCGATATCGACACATACTGACACTGACACACTGGCACCGATGGACACGCATTGACACCATCACACACTGACACCAACACACACTAACACCGACAGACACACACTAACACAATCACACACTGACGCCGACACACACTGACACTGACACACACTGACATCGAAGGACACTGATACCGACAGACATTGACATCGACACACACAGATACCAACACACACTGACCCCGACACACACTGACACCGACACACACTGACACCGACACACACTGACACCGACACACACTGACCCCGACACACACTGACACCGACACACACTGACACCGACACACACTGACACGGATAGACACTGACACTGACATTGACATCGACACACGCTGACATCGAAGGACACTGATACCGACACATACTGACACTGACACACACTGACACCAACACACACTAACACCGACAGACACACACTAACACAATCACACACTGGCATCGACACACACTGAAACTGACACACACTGACACCGACAGACACACACTAACACAATCACACACTGACGCCGACAAACACTGACACCGACACACACTGACAGCAACAGACACTGACCCCGACACACACTGACACTGACACACACTGACCCCGACACACACTGACACAATCACACACTGACACTGACACACACTGACACCGACAGACACACACTAACACAATCACACACTGACACTGACACACACTGACCCCGACACACACTGACACAATCACACACTGACACTGACACACACTGACACCGACAGACACACACTAACACAATCACACACTGACGCCGACACACACTGACACCGACACACACTGACAGCAACAGACACTGACCCCGACACACACTGACACTGACACACACTGACCCCGACACACACTGACACAATCACACACTGACACTGACACACACTGACACCGACAGACACACACTAACACAATCACACACTGACACTGACACACACTGACCCCGACACACACTGACACAATCACACACTGACACTGACACACACTGACACCGACAGACACACACTAACACAATCACACACTGACGCCGACACACACTGACACTGACACTGACACACACTGACCCCGAAACACACTGACACTGACACACACTGACCCCGACACACACTGACACAATCACACACTGAAACTGACACACACTGACCCCGACACACACTAACACAATCACACACTGACACCGACACACACTGACACTGACACACACTGACCCCGACACACACTAACACAATCACACACTGACGCCGACACACACTGACAGCAACAGACACTGACCCCGACTCACACTGACACTGACACTGACACACACTGACCCCGACACACACTGACACTGACACACACTGACCCCGACACACACTGACACCGATACACACTGACCCCGACACACACTGACACTGACACACACTGACCCCGACACACACTGACACAATCACACACTGACACCGACAGACACACACTAACACAATCACACACTGACGCCGACACACACTGACAGCAACAGACACTGACCCCGACACACACTGACACTGACACTGACACACACTGACCCCGACACACACTGACCCAGACAGACACTGACACCGACACACACTGACCCCGACACACACTGACCCCGACAGACACTGAACCCGACACACACTGACACTGACACTGACACACACTGACCTCGACACACACTGACACCGACACACACTGACCCCGACACACACTGACACCTACACACACTGACACCGACACACACTGACACCGACACTGAAACACACTCACTAACATTTACACTCACTGACACTGATGCTGACACACACTGACACGGACAGACACTGGCATACACTGACACTGACACTTGTACAGAATGACACCGACAGACACTGACACCGTCACACACTGACCCCGACAGATACTGACACCAACACACACTGACCCCGACACACACTGACCCCGACAGATACTGACACCGACACACACTGACACCGACACTGAAACACACTCACTAACACTTACACTCACTGACACTGATACTGACACACACCGACACTGACACTGACACATGCTGACACTGACACTGAAGTACACTCACTGACACTGACACTGACACACACTGACACTGACACTGACACATGCTGACACTGACACTGAAGTACACTCACTGACACTGACACACACCGACATTGACACACACTGACACTGACACACACTGACACTGACACTGACACACACTGACACGGATAGACACTGACACTGACATTGACATCGACACACACAGATAGCAACACACACCGATATCGACACATACTGACACTGACACACTGGCACCGATGGACACGCATTGACACCATCACACACTGACACCAACACACACTAACACCGACAGACACACACTAACACAATCACACACAGACCCCGACACACACAGACCCCGACACACACTGACACTGACACACACTGACATCGAAGGACACTGATACCGACAGACATTGACATCGACACACACAGATACCAACACACACTGACCCCGTCACACACTGACACCGACACACACTGACACCGACACACACTGACACCGACACACACTGACACCGACACACACTGGCCCCGACACACACTGACACCGACACACACTGACACCGACACACACTGACACCGACACACACTGACATGGATAGACACTGACACTGACATTGACATCGACACACGCTGACATCGAAGGACACTGATACCGACACATACTGACACTGACACACACTGACACCAACACATACTGACACCGACACACACTGACCCCGACACACACTGATACCGACACATACTGACACTGACACACACAGACATCCACACACACTGACACCGATACTCACTGACACCAATACACACTGACACCGATGGACACACATTGACACCATCACACAATGACACCAACACACACGAACACCGACAGACACACACTAACACAATCACACACTGGCATCGACACACACTGACGCCGACACACACTGACACCGACACACACTGACCCAGACACACACTGACCCCGACAGATACTGACACCGACACACACTGACCCCGACAGATACTGACACCAACACACACTGACACCGACAGACACTGACCCCGACACACACTGACCCCGACAGATAGTGACACTGACACACACTGACCCCGACACACACTGACCCCGACACACACTGACACCGACAATGAAACCCACTCACGAACACTTACACTCACTGACACTGACACTGACACATGCTGACACTGCCACTGAAGCACACTCACTAACACTGACATTGACACACACCAACACTGACACACACTGACCCCGACAGACACTGACACGGACAGACACTGACACTGACATTGACATCGACACACGCTGACACCGAAGGACACTGATACCGACAGACATTGACATCGACACACACAGATACCAACACGCACCGATACCGACACATACTGACACTGACACACACTGACACTGACACACTGACACCGATACACACTGACACACTGACACCGACAGATACTGACACATACCGACACCAACACATACCGACACCAACACACACTGACACCGATACACATTGACACCATCACACACTGACACCGACACACACGAACACCGACAGACACACACTAACACAATAACACACTGGCATCGACACACACTGACACTGACACCAACTGACACCGACAGACACAAACTAACACAATCACACACTGACGCCGACACACACTGACCCCGACACACACTGACACCGACACTGAAACACACTCACTAACACTTACACTCACTGACACTGATACTGACACACACTGACACTGACACTGGCACAGAATGACACCGACACACACTGACCCCGACACACACTGACCCCGACAGACACTGACACAGACACACACTGACACTGACACTGATACTGACACACAGTGACACTGACACATGCTGACACTGACACTGAAGCACACTCACCAACACTGACACGGATGAACACTGACACTAACATTGACATCGACACACGCTGACACCGAAGGACATTGATACCGACAGACACAGATACCAACACACACCGATACCGACACATACTGACACTGACACACACTGACACTGACACATTGACACCGACACACACTGACACCGATGGACACACACTGACACCATCACACACTGACACCGACACACATTAACACCGACAGACACACACTAACACAATAACACACTGGCATCGACGACACTGACACCAACTGACACCGTCAGACACAAACTAACACAATCACACACTGACGCCGACACACACTGACACCAACACACACTGACCCCGACAGTCACTGATCCCGTCACACACTGACACCGACACACACTGACAGCAACAGACACTGACCCCGACACACACTGACCCCGACAGACACTGACCCCGACACACACTGACCCCGACAGACACTGACGCTGACACACACTGACACCGACACACACTGACAGCAACAGACACTGACCCCGACACACACTGACCCCGACAGACACTGACCCCGACACACACTGACCCCGACAGACACTGACACCGACACACACTGACCCCGACAGACACTGACACCGTCACACACCGACCCCGTCACACACTGACACCGACAGACACTGACCCCGACAGTCATTGACACTGACAGACACTGACACCGACACACACTGACCACTCACACACTGACACCGACAGACACTGACCCCGACACACACCGACACCGACAGACACTGACCCCTCACACACTGACCCCGACAGTCATTGACACTGACAGACACTGACCCCGACACACACTGACACCGACAGACACTGACACCGACACACACTGACACCGTCACACACTGACACCGACACACACTGACCCCGACAGATAGTGACACTGACACACACTGACCCCGACACACACTGACCCCGACACACACTGACACCGACAATGAAACCCACTCACGAACACTTACACTCACTGACACTGACACTGACACATGCTGACACTGCCACTGAAGCACACTCACTAACACTGACATTGACACACACCAACACTGACACACACTGACCCCGACAGACACTGACACGGACAGACACTGACACTGACATTGACATCGACACACGCTGACACCGAAGGACACTGATACCGACAGACATTGACATCGACACACACAGATACCAACACGCACCGATACCGACACATACTGACACTGACACACACTGACACTGACACACTGACACCGATACACACTGACACACTGACACCGACAGATACTGACACATACCGACACCAACACATACCGACACCAACACACACTGACACCGATACACATTGACACCATCACACACTGACACCGACACACACGAACACCGACAGACACACACTAACACAATAACACACTGGCATCGACACACACTGACACTGACACCAACTGACACCGACAGACACAAACTAACACAATCACACACTGACGCCGACACACACTGACCCCGACACACACTGACACCGACACTGAAACACACTCACTAACACTTACACTCACTGACACTGATACTGACACACACTGACACTGACACTGGCACAGAATGACACCGACACACACTGACCCCGACACACACTGACCCCGACAGACACTGACACAGACACACACTGACACTGACACTGATACTGACACACAGTGACACTGACACATGCTGACACTGACACTGAAGCACACTCACCAACACTGACACGGATGAACACTGACACTAACATTGACATCGACACACGCTGACACCGAAGGACATTGATACCGACAGACACAGATACCAACACACACCGATACCGACACATACTGACACTGACACACACTGACACTGACACATTGACACCGACACACACTGACACCGATGGACACACACTGACACCATCACACACTGACACCGACACACATTAACACCGACAGACACACACTAACACAATAACACACTGGCATCGACGACACTGACACCAACTGACACCGTCAGACACAAACTAACACAATCACACACTGACGCCGACACACACTGACACCAACACACACTGACCCCGACAGTCACTGATCCCGTCACACACTGACACCGACACACACTGACAGCAACAGACACTGACCCCGACACACACTGACCCCGACAGACACTGACCCCGACACACACTGACCCCGACAGACACTGACGCTGACACACACTGACACCGACACACACTGACAGCAACAGACACTGACCCCGACACACACTGACCCCGACAGACACTGACCCCGACACACACTGACCCCGACAGACACTGACACCGACACACACTGACCCCGACAGACACTGACACCGTCACACACCGACCCCGTCACACACTGACACCGACAGACACTGACCCCGACAGTCATTGACACTGACAGACACTGACACCGACACACACTGACCACTCACACACTGACACCGACAGACACTGACCCCGACACACACCGACACCGACAGACACTGACCCCTTACACACTGACCCCGACAGTCATTGACACTGACAGACACTGACCCCGACACACACTGACACCGACAGACACTGACACCGACACACACTGACACCGTCACACACTGACACCGACAGACACTGACCCCGACACACACTGACACCGACAGACACTGACACCGACACACACTGACACCGTCACACACTGACACCGACAGACACTGACCCCGACACACACTGACACCGACAGACACTGACACCGACACACACTGACCCCGACACACACTGACCCCGACACACACTGACACCGACACACACTGACACCGTCACACACTGACACCGACAGACACTGACCCCGACACACACTGACACCGACACACAATGACACCGACAGACACTGACACCGTCACACACTGAACCCGACAGACACTGACCCCGACACACACTGACCCCGACACACACTGCCACCGATACACACTGACACCGATGGACACACACTAACACAATAACACACTGACACCGACACACACTGACACCGACACACACTGACACCGACAGACACTGACACCGTCACACACTGACCCCGTCACACACTGACACCGACAGACACTGACCCCGTCACACACTGACACCGTCACACACTGTCACCGTCACACACTGACACCGACAGACACTGACACCGTCACACACTGACCCCGTCACACACTGACACCGACAGACACTGACCCCGTCACACACTGACACCGACACACACTGACACCGACAGACACTGACACCGTCACACACTGACCCCGACACACACTGACCCCGACACACACTGACACCGACACACACTGACACCGACACACACTGACACCGACAGACACTGACACCATCACACACTGACCCCGTCACACACTGACACCGACAGTCACTGACCCCGACACACACTGACAGCAACAGACACTGACCCCGACAGACATTGACACTGACAGACACTGACACCGACACACACTGACAGCAACAGACACTGACCCCGACAGACACTGACCCCGACAGACACTGACACCGACAGACACTGACCCCGACACACACTGACACCGACACACACTGACCCCGACAGACACTGACACCGACAGACACTGATCCCGTCACACACTGACACCGTCACACACTGACACCGACACACACTGACCCCGACAGACACTGACCCCGACACACACTGACACCGACAGACACTGATCCCGTCACACACTGACACCGTCACACACTGACACCGACACACACTGACACCGACAGACACTGATCCCGTCACACACTGACACTGACAGACACTGACACCGACACACACTGACACCGACAGACACTGACACCGACACACACTGACACCGACACACACTGACACCGACAGACACTGACCCCGACACACACTGACACCGTCACACACTGACAGCAACAGACACTGACCCCGACACACACTGACACTGACAGACACTGACACCGACACACACTGACACCGACAGACACTGACACCGACACACACTGACACCGACACACACTGACCCCGACAGACACTGACGCTGACACACACTGACCCAGACACACACTGACACCGACACACACTGACATCGACACACACAGATACCAACACGCACCGATACCGACACATACTGACACTGACACACACTGACACCAACACATACTGACACTGACAGACACTGACACTGACACACTGACACCGACAGACATTGACACACACAGACATCCACACACACTGACACCGATACACACTGACACCGATGGACACACATTGACACCATTACACACTGACACCGACACACACTGACACCGACAGACACACACTAACACAATCACACACTGGCATCGACACACACTGACACTGACACAAACTGACACCGACACACACTAACACCGACACTGAAACGCACTCACTAACACTTACACTCACTGACACTGATACTGACACACACTGACACTGACAGTGGCACACACCGACACCGTCACACACTGACACCGACAGACACTGACCCCGACACACACTGACACAATCATACACTGGCATCGACACACACTGACATTGACACCAACTGACACCGACAGACACACACTAACACAATCACACACTGACGCTGACACACACTGACCACCGACAGACACTGACACCGACAGTCACTGACCCCTCACACACTGACACCAACACACACTGACACCGACAGACACTGACCCCGACACACACTGACCCCGTCGCACACTGACCCCGACAGACACTGACGCTGACACACACTGACCCAGACACACACTGACACCGACACACACTGACACCGACACACACTGACCCCGACACACACTGACATCGACACACACAGATACCAACACGCACCGATACCGACACATACTGACACTGACACACACTGACATCGACACACACAGATACCAACACGCACCGATACCGACACATACTGACACTGACACACACTGACACCAACACATACTGACATCGACACACACAGATATCAACACACACTGACACCGACACACACTGACCCCGTCACACACTGACCCCGACAGACACTGACGCTGACACACACTGACCCAGACACACACTGACACCGACACACACTGACCCCGACACACACTGACATCGACACACACAGATACCAACACACACTGACACCGACACACACTGAAACTGACACACACTGACCCCGACAGACACTGACACTGACATTGACATCGACACACGCTGACACCGAAGGACACTGATACCGACAGACACTGACATCGACACACACAGATACCAACACGCACCGATACCGACACATACTGACACGGACACACACCGACACAGACACACACCGATACTGGCACACACTGACACTGACACGGATAGACACTGACACTGACATTGACATCGACACATGCTGACACCGAAGGAGACTGATACCGACACACACTGACACCGACACACTCTGTCACCGTCGCAAACTGACACTGGTACTGACACACTTTGACAAAGACACACACTGACACCAACACAGGCTGACACCGACACACACTGACAACGACACACACTGACACTGAAACTAACACAAACTGACACCAAGTCCGACACAGACTGCCACTGACACCGACACGTACTGACACCGACAGACACCGATACTGACAGAAACTAACACGAACACCGAAACACACTGACACTGACGGACACTGACACTGATACACAGACATCCACACACGCTGACACTGATACACGCTGACACCTACATGCACTGACACTGACAGACACTAACACGAAAACTGACACGCACTGACATCAAGAGACACTGACAACGACACACACTGACACTGACAACACTGACGGCAGACAGTGACACACACTGACACTTTCACTGAAACACACTCACTAACACTGACACTTACACTGGCACACACTGACACTAACACTCACTGACACTGATACTGACACAGTGACACTGACACTGACACACGCTAACACAGACACAGACACTGACACTGACACTGAAACACACTCACTAACACTGACACACACTGACACCGACACTGACACACACTGACCCTGGCACACACTGACACTGACACACGATCACACTGACACAAATTGACACTGTCACACACTGACACCGATACACACTGACACCGATACACACTGACACCGATGGACACACACTGACACCATCACACACTGACACCAACACACACGAACACCGACAGACACTGACACCGACAGAATGACACTGACAGTCACTGATCCCGACAGACACTGACACCGACAGACACTGACACCGACACACACTGACCCCAACAGACACTGACCCCAACAGACACTGACACAGACACACACTGACACCGACACACACTGACACCGACAGACACTGACACCGACACACACTGACACCGACAGTCACTGATCCCGTCACACACTGACACCGACAGTCACTGATCCCGTCACACACTGACACCGACAGACACTGACAGCAACAGACACTGACACCGACACACACTGACACTGACACTGACACATGCTAACACTGACACTGAAGCGCACTCACTGATACTGACACTGTCACACACTGACACTGACACACACTGACACTGACACACACTGACACCGACAGTCACTGATCCCGTCACACACTGACACCGACAGACACTGACAGCAACACACACTGACACTGACACACACTGACACTGACACACACTGACACCGACAGTCACTGATCCCGTCACACACTGACACCGACAGACACTGACAGCAACACACACTGACACTGACACACACTGACCCTGGCACACACTGACACTGACACACGATCACACTGACACAAATTGACACTGTCACACACTGACACCGATACACACTGACACCGATACACACTGACACCGATGGACACACACTGACACCATCACACACTGACACCAACACACACGAACACCGACAGACACTGACACCGACAGAATGACACTGACAGTCACTGATCCCGACAGACACTGACACCGACAGACACTGACACCGACACACACTGACCCCAACAGACACTGACCCCAACAGACACTGACACAGACACACACTGACACCGACACACACTGACACCGACAGACACTGACACCGACACACACTGACACCGACAGTCACTGATCCCGTCACACACTGACACCGACAGTCACTGATCCCGTCACACACTGACACCGACAGACACTGACAGCAACAGACACTGACACCGACACACACTGACACTGACACTGACACATGCTAACACTGACACTGAAGCGCACTCACTGATACTGACACTGTCACACACTGACACTGACACACACTGACACTGACACACACTGACACCGACAGTCACTGATCCCGTCACACACTGACACCGACAGACACTGACAGCAACACACACTGACACTGACACACACTGACACTGACACACACTGACACGGACAGACACTGACACTGACATTGACATCGACACACGCTGACACCGAAGGACACTGATACCGACAGACATTGACATCGACACACACAGATACCAACACGCACCGATACCGACACATACTGACACTGACACACACTGACACTGACACACTGACACATACCGACACCTACAGACACTGAGACACACTGACACCGACATACACTGACACATACCGACACCTACAGACACTGACACCGACACACACTGACACTGACAGTCACTGACACCGACACACACTGACACCGACACACACTGACACCGATGGACACACACTAACACAATCACACACTGGCATCGACACACACTGACACCGATAAACATTGACACCGATGGACACACACTAACACAATCACACACTGACGCCGACACACACTGACCCCGTAACACACTGACACCGACACACACTGACACCGACAGTCACTGACCCCGTAACACACTGACACCGACACACACTGACCCCGACTGACACTGACACCGACACACACTGACACCGACACACACTGACACCGACAGATACTGACACCGACAGACACTGATCCCGTCACACACTGACATCGACACACACTGACAGCAACAGACACTGACCCCGACACACACTGACCCCGACAGACACTGACACTGATACACGCTGACACCTACATGCACTGACACTGACAGACACTAACACGAAAACTGACACGCACTGACATCAAGAGACACTGACAACGACACACACTGACACTGACAACACTGACGGCAGACAGTGACACACACTGACACTGACACTGAAACACACTCACTAACACTGACACTTACACTGGCACACACTGACACTGATACTCATTGACACTGATACTGACACAGTGACACTGACACTGACACTGAAACACACACACTGACACTGACACACAATGACATATACTGACACCAACACACACTGACACCGACACACACCGACACTGACACACACTGACATACACAGACATCCACACACACTGACACAGACACACACTAACACAATCACACACTGACGCTGACACACACTGACACCGACAGACACTGACACCGACAGTCACTGACCCCGACAGTCACTGACCCCGACAGTCACTGACCCCGACACACACTGACACTGACACACATTGACACCGACACACACTGACACACACAGACATCCACACACACTGACACCGATACACACTGACACCGATGGACACACACTAACACAATCACACACTGACACCATCACACACGGACACCGACACACACTGACACCGACAGTCACACACTAACACAATCACACACTGACACCATCACACACGGACACCGACAGACACTGACCCCGACACACACTGGCACTGACCCCGACACACACTGACCCCAACAGACACTGACATTGACACACACTGACCCCGACAGACACTGACCCTGACACACACTGACACTGACACTGAAACACACTCACTGACACTGACACTGACACACACTGACACTGACACACTGACACCGACAGACACTGACACATACCGACACCAACATACACTGACACTGTCACACACGTTGACACCGACACACACTGACACACACAGACATCCACACACACTGACACCGATACACACTAACACCGATACACACTGACACCGATGGACACACACTGACACCATCACACACGGACATCGACACACACTAACACTGACACAAACTGACACCGACAGACACACACTAACACAATCACACACTGACGCCGACACACACAGACACCGACACACACTGACACACACAGACACCGACAGACACTGATCACGACACACACTGGCACTGACATTGACACACAGTGACCCCGACAGACATTGACACCGACACACACTGACCCCGACAGACATTGACACCGACACACACTGACACTGACAGACACTGACACCGACAGACACACACTAACACAATCACACACTGACGCCGACACACACTGACACCGACACACACTGACACCGACAAACACTGACACCGACAAACACTGACAACGATACACACTGGCACTGACACACACTGACACCAAAACACACAGACACCGACACACACTGACACACACAGGCACCGACACACACTGACACACACAGACACCGACACACACTGACACACACAGAGACCGACAGACACTAACCCCAACACACACTGACTCCGACAGACACTGACACCGACACAAACTGACCCCGACACTGAAACACACTCACTGACACTGATACTGACACACAGTGACACTGATACTGACACTGACACATGCTGACATGGACAGACACTGACACTGACATTGACATCGACACATGCTGACACCGAAGGACACTGATACCGACAGACATTGACATTGAAATAAACAGATACCAACACGCACCGATACCGACACACACTGACACCGACAAACACTGACACCGACAAACACTGACACCGACAAACACTGACACCGACAAACACTGACAATGACATTGACACACACTGACCCCGACAGACACTGACACCGACACACACTGACACCAACAGACACTGACACCAACACACACTGACCCCGACACACACTGACACCGACACACACTGACACCAACACACACTGACCCCGACACACACTGACACCAACACACACTGACACCGACAGACACACACTAACACAATCACACACTGACGCCGACACACACTGACACCGACACACACTGACACCGACAAACACTGACACCGACAAACACTGACACCGACAAACACTGACAATGACATTGACACACACTGACCCCGACAGACACTGACACCGACACACACTGACACCGACAGACACTGACACCAACACACACTGACCCCGACACACACTGACACCGACAGACACTGACACCGACACACACTGACACCGACAGACACACACTAACACAATCACACACTGACGCCGACACACACTGACACCGACACACACTGACGCCGACACACACTGACCCCGACACACACTGACCCCGACACACACTGACACTGACACTGACACACACTGACCCCGACAGACCCTGACACCGACACACACTGACCCCGACAGACACTGACACTGACACACACTGACCCCGACAGACACTGAAACACACTCACTAACACTTACACTCACTGACACTGACACGGACATTGACATCGACACACACAGATACCAACACGCACCGATACCGACACATACAGACACCGATACACACTGACACCGACACACACTGACACTGACACTGACACACACTGACCCCGACAGACCCTGACACCGACACACACTGACCCCGACACACACTGACCCCGACACACACTGACCCCGACACACACTGACCCCGACACTGAAACACACTCACTAACACTTACACTCACTGACACTGATACTGACACACAGTGACACTGACACTACCACATGCTGACACCGACAGACACTGACCCCGACACACACTGACACCGACACACACTGACCCCGACACACACTGACCCCGACACACACTGACACCGACACACACTGACACCGACACACACTGACACTGACACACACTGACCCCGACAGACACTGACACCGACACACAGTGACCCCGACACTGAAACACACTCACTAACACTTACACTCACTGACACTGATACTGACACACAGTGATACTGACACTGACACACACTGACATTGACACACACTGACACGGACAGACACTGACACTGACATTGACATCGACACACACAGATACCAACACGCACCGATACCGACACATACTGACACTGACACACACTGACACCAACACAGACTGACACCGACACACACTGACCCCGACACACACTGACCCCGACACACACTGGCACACACAGACATCCACACACACTGACACCGATACACACTGACACCAATGGACACACATTGACACCATCACACAATGACACCAACATCGTATTTAGCTCCTCCCCCCATAGTGCCCCCTGTTTGTCCAGTGTTGGGATATTCTTTGTGTCCTCTACCATAAAGACTGAAACAAAATATGTGTTCAGCATTTTTGCCATCTCCATGTTTCCCACCATTAATTTCCCGGTCTCATCCTCCAAGGGACCTACATTTGCCTTAGCCACCCTTTTTCTTTTTATATAACTGTAGAAACTCTTGCTATCTCTTTTTATATTTTTTGCTAATTTATTTTCATAATCTATCTTCCTTTCCTTAATCAATCCTTTAGTTACTTTTTGCTGTCTTTGGAAGACTTCCCAATCTTCTATCCTCCCACTAAGTTTGGCGACCTTATATGTCCTTGTTTTTTGTCGGATACGAGCCTTAATTTCTTTACTTAGCCACGGATGGCTGTCATTTCTTTTACACCCTTTTTTCCTCAGTGGAATATATTCCTTTTGAAAGTTGCAAAATAACTCCTTAAATGAACACTACTGCTCATGTACTGTCTTACACTTTAATCTATTTTCCCAGTTTACTTTAATCAATTCTGCTCTCATACCATCATAGTCTCCTTTATTCAAGCTCAGTACGCTTGTTTGAGAACCAACCATCTCACCCTTTAATTGGATATGGAATGTAACCATGTTATGGTCACTCATTCCAAGGGGATCCTTAACTGGGACATTATTAATTAATCCTGGCTCATTACACAGGACCAGGTCCAAGGTTGCTTGCCCCCTTGTAGGATCAGTTACATACTGCTCAAATACACTCAATAAACTCTTCCTCAAGGCTGCCCTGCCCAGTTTGATTTGTCCAGTTAATATGATAGTTAAAATCCCCCATAATTATAGCTGTTCCCTTATTACATGCCCCGACTATTTCCTGATTAATACTTCTTCCAGCAGAGTTGCAATTATTAGGAGGCCCATATACTACGCCCACAGCTTGGAAGACAGGGCAAATATGTGAGGGCAAGGCTGGATGGCATCTATTTTAATGCAAGGAGTCTTGCAAATAAGGTGGATGAACTGAAGGTGTTGATAAACACATGGGAGTATGATATTGTTGCTGTCACAGAGACATGGTTGAGGGAGGGGCAAGACTGGCAGCTCAATATTCCGGGGTACAGAATCTTCAGGCGAGACAGAGGGGGAGGTATAAGAGGAGGGGGGGTCGCAATATTAATTAAAGAATCAATTACTGCCATAAGGAGGGATGATATATTAGCAGGTTCCTCTAATGAGGCCATATGGGTGGAGCTTAAAAACAAAAAGGGGGCAAGCACTTTGATGGGAGTGTACTATAGGCCCCCAAACAGTCAGGGGGAGATAGAGGAACAGATATGTAGGCAAATCTCAGAAAATTGTGCAAATAATAGGGTAATAATAGTGGGGGATTTCAACTTCCCCAATATTAACTGGGATACTCAGAGTGTAAAAGGCTTAGAGGGTACAAAATTCTTAACGTGCATCCAGGAGAGCTTTTTGAGCCAGCATGTAGAAAGTCCTACAAGAGAGGGGGCGGTACTGGACCTAATTCTAGGGAATGTGGCCGGCCAAGTTGAAGAAGTGCTAGTAGGTGAGCACTTTGGTGACAGTGACCATAATTCGGTGAGATTTAAGGTGGTCATGGAAAAGGACAGGGAGGGGCCGGAAATAAA
This sequence comes from Heptranchias perlo, assembly GCF_035084215.1. NCBI lineage: Eukaryota > Metazoa > Chordata > Chondrichthyes > Hexanchiformes > Hexanchidae > Heptranchias > Heptranchias perlo. The sequence goes on along the minus strand of NC_090356.1, from coordinate 34,758,590 downwards.
GGTTCTAAATTGGGGGAAGGCCGATTTTAATAGGATAAGGCAGGATCTGGCCAAAATGGACTGGGATCAGCAGCTTGTAGGAAAATCCGCATCGGAGCAATGGGAGTCTTTCAGAAGGGAGATTGAGACCATACAATGGCAACATGTTCCCGTAAAGGTCAAGGGTGGTTCCAAGAACTCCAGGGAACCTTGGATGTCAGGGGATATACGAGAATGGATTAGGAAAAAAAGGAGGGCTTTTGGCAGATACAAAAGGCTAAAGACGGAGGAAGCCCTAGAGGAGTACAAAAAGTGCAGGGGGATACTTAAAAAAGAAATTAGGAGATCAAGGAGGGGCCATGAAATAACACTGGCGAGCAAAATAAAGGAAAATCCTAAGATGTTTTATAAGTATATTAAGGGTAAGAGGATGACTCGGGAAAAAATAGGGCCCATTAGGGACAAAAATAGCAATCTGTGTGTGGAGCCGGCAGATGTAGGAGGGGTTCTAAATGGATTTTTTGCATCTGTTTTCACTATGGAGAAGGACGATGTAGACATAGAAATACGGCAGGGGGACTGTGATATACTCGAACATATTAACATCGAGCGGGAGGAGGTATTGGCGGTTTTAGCAGGCCTAAAAATGGATAAATCCCCAGGCCCGGACGAAATGTATCCCAGGCTACTGTGTGAGGCAAAGGAGGAGATTGCGGGGGCTCTGACACATATATTCAGAACCTCTCTGGCCACAGGGGATGTGCCAGAGGACTGGAGAACCGCTAATGTAGTACCATTATTCAAGAAGGGGAGTAGGGAAAAACCGGGGAACTACAGGCCAGTGAGCCTAACATCAGTGGTAGGAAAATTATTGGAAAAAATTCTGAAGGACAAAATTAGTCTCCACTTGGAGAAGCAAGGATTAATCAGGGATAGTCAACATGGCTTTGTCAAGGGAAGATCATGTCTGACTAATTTGATTGAATTTTTTGAGGGGGTGACTGGGCGTGTGGATGAGGGTAACGCAGTGGATGTGGTTTACATGGATTTCAGTAAGGCCTTCGATAAAGTCCCCCACAGGAGACTGGTCAAGAAGGTACGAGCCCATGGAATCCAGGGTGCCTTGGCACTTTGGATACAAAACTGGCTTAGTGGCAGAAGGCAGAGGGTGATGGTCGAAGGTTGTTTTTGTGACTGGAAGCCTGTGGCCAGTGGGGTACCACAGGGATCGGTGCTGGGTCCCTTGCTGTTTGTGGTCTACATTAATGACTTGGATATGAATGTAAAAGGTATGATCAGTAAGTTCGCTGATGATACAAAAATTGGTAGGGTGGTAAATAGCGAGGAGGATAGCCTCAGTCTGCAGGACGATATAGATGGGTTGGTCAGATGGGCGGAACAGTGGCAAATGGAATTTAACCCGGAAAAGTGCGAGGTGATGCACTTTGGAGGGACTAACAAGGCAAGGGAATACACAATGAATGGGAGGACCCTAGGCAAGACAGAGGGTCAGAGGGCTCTTGGTGTGCAAGTTCACAGATCCCTGAAGGCGGCGGAACAGGTAGATAAGGTGGTAAAGAAGGCATATGGGATACTTGCCTTTATTAGCCGAGGCATAGAATATAAGAGCAAGGAGGTTATGATGGAGCTGTATAAAACACTGGTTAGGCCACAGCTGGAGTACTGTGTGCAGTTCTGGTCGCCACACTACAGGAAGGATGTGATCGCTTTGGAGAGGGTGCAGAGGAGATTCACCAGGATGTTACCAGGGCTGGAGCGCTTCAGCTATGAAGAGAGACTGGGAAGATTGGGTTTGTTTTCCTTGGAGCAGAGGAGGCTGAGGGGGGACATGATTGAGGTGTACAAAATTATGAGGGGCACAGATAGGATGGATACTAAGGAGCTTTTTCCCTTTGTTGAGGGTTCTATAACAAGGGGACATAGATTCAAGGTAAAAGGCGGGAGGTTTAGAGGGGATTTGAGAAAGAACTTTTTCACCCAGAGGGTGGTTGGAGTCTGGAACTCACTGCCTGAAAGGGTTGTGGAGGCAGGAACCCTCACAACATTCAAGAAGCATTTGGATGAGCACTTGAAATGCCATAGCATACAAGGCTACGGACCAAATGCTGGAATATGGGATTAGAGTAGACAGGGCTGATGGCCGGCGCGGACACGATGGGCCGAAGGGCCTCTATCCGTGCTGTATAACTCTATGACTCTATGACTCTATGAAACACACTCACTAACACTTACACACACTGACACTGACACAAACTGAGACCGACAGACACTGACCCCGACAGACACTGACACCGACACACACTGACCCCGACAGACACTGACACCGACACACACTGACACCGACACACACTGACACCGACAGACACTGACACCGACACACACTGACACCGACACACACTGACACACACTGACACCAACGGACACTGACCCCGACACACACTGACACCGACACTGAAATACACTCACTAACACTTACACTCACTGACACTGATACTGACACACACTGACACTGACACATCACACACTGGCATCGACACACACTGACACTGACACAAACTGACACTGACACAAACTGACACCGACGGACACACACTGACACACACAGACACTGACACACACTGACACACACTGACACCGACGGACACTGACCCCGACACACACTGACACCGACACTGAAATACACTCACTAACACTTACTCACTGACACTGATACTGACACACATTGACACTGACACATCACACACAGACACCGACACACACTGACACCGACACACACTGACACCGACACACACTGACCCCGACAGACACTGACACCGACACTGAAACACACTCACTAACACTTACACTCACTGACAGTGACACTGACACTGACACATGTTGACACTGACACTGAAGCACACTCACTGACACTGACACAGGCACACACCAACACTGACACACACTGACACTGACACACACTGACACGGACAGACACTGACACTGACATTGACATCGACACATGCTGACACCGATGGACACTGATACCGACAGACATTGACATCGACACACAGATACTAACACACACTGACACTGTCATACACTGACACAGACACACACTGACACCGTCACACATTGACACCGGCACAGACTGACACAGACAGACACTGACACCGACACACACTGACCCCGTAACACACTGACCCCGACACACACTGACACCGTCACACACTGACACCGTCACACACTGACACTGACACTGAAACACACTCACTAACACTGGCACACACTGACACTGACACAGACACTGACACTGACACTGAAACACACTCACTGACACTGACACATACTGACACCGACACACACTGACACACACAGACATCCACACACACTGACACCATCACACACTGACACCGATGGACACACGCTGACATCGATGGACAAACACTGACACCATCATATACTGACACCGACACACACTGACACACACAGAATTTGACACAAACTGACACCATCGCACACTGACGCTGACACCCAGTGACACAATCACACACTGGCACCGACACACACTGACAACGAAACACACTGACACCGACACATACAGACACCGACACACACTAACACACACAGACACCGACACACACTGACAATGACACACTGACACCGACAGACACTGACACATACCGACACCGACACACACTGACACCGACACACACTGACCCCGACACACACTAACACTGACACAAATTGACACCGTCACACACTGACACCGACAGACACTGACACCGACACACACAGACATCGACACACACCGACACCATCACACACTGACACCGACAGACACACACACACAGACATCGACACACACTGACACCGTCACACACTGACATCGACACACACTGACACCGTCACACACTGACACCGACAGACACTGACACACACAGACATCGACACACACTGTCACCGTCACACACTGACATCGACACACACTGACACCGATACACACTGACACACACAGACATCAACACACACTGACACCATCACACACAGACACAAACAGACATCAACACACACTGACACCGACACACACAGACACAAACAGACATCGACACACACTGACACCGACACACACTGACACCGACGGACTCACACTGACACCGACACACACTGATACCATCACACACTGACACATACAGACACCGACACGCACTGACACCATCACACACAGACACCGACACACACTGACACACACAGACACCGACACACACTGACACACACTGACACCGACGGACACTGACCCCGACACACACTGACCCCGACAGACACTGACCACTGACACCGACACACACTGACACCGACCGACACTGACCCCGACACACACTGACACCGACACACACTAATACTGACACACACTAACACTGACACAAATTGACACCGTCACACACTGACACCGACAGACACTGACACACACAGACGTCGACACATACTGACACCGTCACACAGACATCGACACACACTGACACCAACACACACTGACCCCGACACACACTGACACCATCACGCACTGACACCGACACACACTGACACCGATGGACACACATTGACACAATCACACACTGACACCGACACACACTGACACTGAAAAACAATGACACCGACACACACTGACACACACAGACATTGACACAAACTGACACCATCACACACTGACACCGACAGACACACACTGACACAATCACACACTGACAACGACACACACTAACACCGAAACATACTGACACCGACACACACTGACACACACAGACACCAACACACACTGATGCCGACACACACAGACACTGACACAAACTGACACCGACACACACGAACACCGATGGACACACACTGACACCATTACACATTGACACCGACACACACTGACACCATCACACACTGACACAAATTGACACCATCACACACTGACAACGACACACACTGACACCGACACACACTGACACACACAGACATCGACATACACTGACACCATCACACACTCACACCGACACACACTGACACCGACACACACTGGCACCAACGGACACACACTGACACTATCACACACTGACACCGATACACACTGCCACCGACGGACTCACTGACACCAGCACACACTGACACCAACACACACTGACACCGACACACACTGACACCGACACCCACTGACACCGAAACACACTGACACCGACGCACACTAACACCGATGGACACACACTGACACGATCACACACTGACACCGACATACACTGACACAAATTGACACCATCACACACTGACAACGACACACACTGACACCGACACACACTGAAACACACCAACACCGACACAAACTGACACCATCACACACTGGCACCGACACCCACTGACACCGACAGACCCACACTGACACAATCACACACTTACACTATCACACAATGACACCGACACCCAATGACACACACAGACTTTGACACAAACTGACACCATCGCACACTGACGCTGACACCCAGTGACACAATCACACACTGGCACCGACACACACTGACACCGACACACACTGACACACACAGACACCGACACACACTGAAAATGACACACTGACACCGACACACACTGACACCGACACACACTGACCCCGACACACACTAACACTGACACAAATTGACACCGACAGACACTGACACCGACACACACAGACATCGACACACACCGACACCATCACACACTGACACCGACAGACACACACACACAGACATCGACACACACTGACACCGTCACACACTGACATCGACACACACTGACATCGACACACACTGACACTGTCACACACTGACACCGACAGACACTGACACACACAGACATCGACACACACTGACACCGTCACACACTGACATCGACACACACTGACACCGATACACACTGACACCGACACACACTGACACACACAGACATCAACACACACTGACACCATCACACACAGACACAAACAGACACCAACACACACTGACACCGTCACACACTGACATCGACACACACTGACACCGATACACACTGACACCGACACACACTGACACCATCACACACAGACACAAACAGACACCATCACACACTGACACCGACAGACACACACTGACACAATCACACACTGACAACGACACACACTAACACCGAAACACACTGACACCGACACACACTGACACACACAGACACCAACACACACTGATGCCGACACACACAGACACAAACAGACACCATCACACACTGACACCGACAGACACACACTGACACAATCACACACTGACAACGACACACACTAACACCGAAACACACTGACACCGACACACACTGACACACACAGACACCAACACAAACTGACACCGACACACACGAACACCGATGGACACACACTGACACCATTACACATTGACACCGACACACACTGACACCATCACACACTGACACAAATTGACACCATCACACACTGACAACGACACACTGACACCGACACACACAGACATCGACATACACTGACACCATCACACACTCACACCGACACACACTGACACCGACACACACTGGCACCAACGGACACACACTGACACCGACACACACTGACACACACAGACACCGACACACACTGAAAATGACACACTGACACCGACACACACTGACACCGACACACACTGACCCCGACACACACTAACACTGACACAAATTGACACCGACAGACACTGACACCGACACACACAGACATCGACACACACCGACACCATCACACACTGACACCGACAGACACACACACACAGACATCGACACACACTGACACCGTCACACACTGACATCGACACACACTGACATCGACACACACTGACACTGTCACACACTGACACCGACAGACACTGACACACACAGACATCGACACACACTGACACCGTCACACACTGACATCGACACACACTGACACCGATACACACTGACACCGACACACACTGACACACACAGACATCAACACACACTGACACCATCACACACAGACACAAACAGACACCAACACACACTGACACCGTCACACACTGACATCGACACACACTGACACCGATACACACTGACACCGACACACACTGACACCATCACACACAGACACAAACAGACACCAACACACACTGACACCGACACACACAGACACAAACAGACATCGACACACACTGACACCGACACACACTGACACCGACGGACTCACACTGACACCGACACACACTGATACCATCACACACTGACACATACAGACACCGACACGCACTGACACCATCACACACAGACACCGACACACACTGACACACACAGACACCGACGGACACTGACCCCGACACACACTGACCCCGACAGACACTGACCCCGACAGACACTGACCCCGACAGACACTGACCACTGACACCGACACACACTGACACCGACCGACACTGACCCCGACAGACACTGACACCGACACACACTGACACCGACCGACACTGACCCCGACACACACTGACACCGACACACACTAATACTGACACACACTAACACTGACACAAATTGACACCGTCACACACTGACACCGACAGACACTGACACACACAGACGTCGACACATACTGACACCGTCACACAGACATCGACACACACTGACACCAACACACACTGACACCGACACACACTGACACCGACACACACTGACCCCGACACACACTGACACCATCACGCACTGACACCGACACACACTGACACCGATGGACACACATTGACACAATCACACACTGACACCGACACACACTGACACTGAAAAACAATGACACCGACACACACTGACACACACAGACATTGACACAAACTGACACCATCACACACTGACACCGACAGACACACACTGACACAATCACACACTGACAACAACACACACTAACACCGAAACACACTGACACCGACACACACTGACACACACAGACACCAACACACACTGATGCCGACACACACAGACACTGACACAAACTGACACCGACACACACGAACACCGATGGACACACACTGACACCATTACACATTGACACCGACACACACTGACACCATCACACACTGACACAAATTGACACCATCACACACTGACAACGACACACACTGACACCGACACACACTGACACACACAGACATCGACATACACTGACACCATCACACACTCACACCGACACACACTGACACCGACACACACTGGCACCAACGGACACACACTGACACTATCACACACTGACACCGATACACACTGCCACCGACGGACTCACTGACACCAGCACACACTGACACCAACACACACTGACACCGACACACACTGACACCGACACCCACTGACACCGAAACACACTGAAACCGACGCACACTAACACCGATGGACACACACTGACACGATCACACACTGACACCGACATACACTGACACAAATTGACACCATCACACACTGACAACGACACACACTGACACCGACACACACTGAAACACACCAACACCGACACAAACTGACACCATCACACACTGGCACCGACACCCACTGACACCGACAGACCCACACTGACACAATCACACACTTACACTATCACACAATGACACCGACACCCAATGACACACACAGACTTTGACACAAACTGACACCATCGCACACTGACGCTGACACCCAGTGACACAATCACACACTGGCACCGACACACACTGACACCGACACACACTGACACACACAGACACCGACACACACTGACAATGACACACTGACACCGACAGACACTGACACATACCGACACCGACACACACTGACACCGACACACACTGACCCCGACACACACTAACACTGACACAAATTGACACCGACAGACACTGACACCGACACACACAGACATCGACACACACCGACACCATCACACACTGACACCGACAGACACACACACACAGACATCGACACACACTGACACCGTCACACACTGACATCGACACACACTGACATCGACACACACTGACACTGTCACACACTGACACCGACAGACACTGACACACACAGACATCGACACACACTGACACCGTCACACACTGACATCGACACACACTGACACCGTCACACACTGACATCGACACACACTGACACCGATACACACTGACACCGACACACACTGACACACACAGACATCAACACACACTGACACCATCACACACAGACACAAACAGACACCAACACACACTGACACCGTCACACACTGACATCGACACACACTGACACCGATACACACTGACACCGACACACACTGACACCATCACACACAGACACAAACAGACACCATCACACACTGACACCGACAGACACACACTGACACAATCACACACTGACAACGACACACACTAACACCGAAACACACTGACACCGACACACACTGACACACACAGACACCAACACACACTGATGCCGACACACACAGACACTGACACAAACTGACACCGACACACACGAACACCGATGGACACACACTGACACCATTACACATTGACACCGACACACACTGACACCATCACACACTGACACAAATTGACACCATCACACACTGACAACGACACACTGACACCGACACACACAGACATCGACATACACTGACACCATCACACACTCACACCGACACACACTGACACCGACACACACTGGCACCAACGGACACACACTGACACTATCACACACTGACACCGACACCCACTGACACACACAGACTTTGACACAAACTGACACCATCACACACTGGCACCGACACCCACTGACACCGACAGACCCACACTGACACAATCACACACTGACACTATCACACACTGACACCGACACCCACTGACACACACAGACTTTGACACTAACTGAAACCATCACACACTGACACCGAAACACACTGACACCGACGCACACTAACACCGATGGACACACACTGACACGATCACACACTGACACCGACATACACTGACACCGACACACACTGAAACACACCGACACCGACACACACTGTCACCATCACACACTGACACCGACTCCCATTGAAACCGACAGACACTGATACTGACACAGACTGACACCAATGCACACTGACACGACACACACAGATGCCGACACACACTGGCACCGACGGACTCACTCTACCATTACCAACAAGCCAGGGGATCAACCCTGGTTCAATGAGGAGTGCAGAAGAGCATGCCAGGAGCAGCACCAGGCGCACCGAAAAATGAGGTGCCAACCTGGTGAAGCTACAACTCAGGACGACATGCATGCTAAACAACGGAAGCAACATGCTATGGACACAGCTAAGCGATTCCACAACCAACAGATCAGATCAAAGCTCTGCAGTCCTGTCACATCCAGTCGTGAATGGTGGTGGACAATTAAACAACTAACGGGAGGAGGAGGCTCTGTAAACATCCCCATCCTCAATGATGGCGGAGTCCAGCACGTGAGTGCAAAAGACAAGGCTGAAGTGTTTACAACCATCTTCAGCCAGAAGTGCCGAGTGGATGATCCATCTCGGCCTCCTCCCGATATCCCGACCATCACAGAAGCCAGTCTTCAGCCAATTCGATTTACTCCACGTGATATCAAGAAACGGCTGAGTGCACTCGATACAGCAAAGGCTATGGGCCCCGACAACATCCCGGCTGTAGTGCTGAAGACTTGTGCTCCAGAACTAGCTGCGCCTCAAGCCAAACTGTTCCAGTACAGCTATAACACTGGCATCTACCCGACAATGTGGAAAATTGCCCAGGTATGTCCTGTCCACAAAAAGCAGGACAAATCCAATCCGGCCAATTACCGTCCCATCAGTCTACTCTCAATCATCGGCAAAGTGATGAAAGGTGTCGTCGACAGTGCTATCAAGCGGCACTTACTCACCAATAACCTGCTCACCGATGCTCAGTTTGGGTTCCGCCAGGACCACTCGGCTCCAGACCTCATTACAGCCTTGGTCCAAACATGGACAAAAGAGCTGAATTCCAGAGGTGAGGTGAGAGTGTCTGCCCTTGAAATCAATGCAGCATTTGACCGAGTGTGGCACCAAGGAGCCCGAGTAAAATTGAAGTCAATGGGAATCAGGGGGAAAACTCTGCAATGGCAGGAGTCATACCTAGCATAAAGGAAGATGGTAGTGGTTGTTGGAGGCCAATCATCTCAGCCCCAGGGCATTGCTGCAGGAGTTCCTCAGGGCAGTGTCCAAGGCCCAACCATCTTCAGCTGCTTCATCAATGACCTTCCCTCCATCATAAGGTCAGAAATGGGGATGTTCGCTGATGATTGCACAGTGTTCAGTTCCATTCGCAACCCCTCAAATAATGAAGCAGTCCGAGCCCGCATGCAGCAAGACGTGGACAACATCCAGGCTTGGGCTGATAAGTGGCAAGTAACATTCGCGCCAGACAAGTGCCAGGCAATGACCATCTCCAACAAGAGAGGGTCTAACCACCTCCCCTTGACATTCAACAGCATTACCATCCCTGAATCCCCCACCATCAACATCCTGGGGGTCACCATTGACCAGAAACTTAACTGGACCAGCCATATAAATACTGTGGCTACAAGAGCAGGTCAGAGGCTGGGTATTCTGCGGCGAGTGACTCACCTCCTGACTCCCCAAAGCCTTTCCACCATCTACAAGGCACAAGTCAGGAGTTTGATGGAATACTCTCCACTTGCCTGGATGAGTGCAGCTCCAACAACACTCAAGAAGCTCGACACCATCCAGATCAAAGCAGCCCACTTGATTGGCACCCCATCCACCACCCTAAACATTCACTCCCTTCACCACCGGCGCACAGTGGCTGCAGTGTGCACCATCCACAGGATGCACTGCAGCAACTCGCCAAGGCTTCTTCGACAGCACCTCCCAAACCCGCGACCTCTACCACCTAGAAGGACAAGAGCAGCAGGTACATGGGAACAACACCACCTGCACGTTCCCCTCCAAGTCACACACCATCCCGACTGGAAATATATCGCCGTTCCTTCATCGTTGCTGGGTCAAAATCCTGGAACTCCCTTCCTAACAGCACTGTGGGAGAACCTTCACCACATGGACTGCAGCGGTTCAAGAAGGCGGCTCACCACCACCTTCTCAAGGGCAATTAGGGATGGGCAATAAATGCCGGCCTCGCCAGCGATGCCCACATCCCATGAACAAATAAAAAAAAGGGTACTGACAACGACGGACACTGAAACACACTGACACTGACACTGAAACACACTGACACTGAAACACACTGACACTGACAGACACTGACACTGACACTGACACACACACTGACACTGACACCGACAGACACTGACACTGACACCGACACACACTGACACTGACATGCAGACACTGACACTCACTGGCGCTGACACCGACACACACTGACACCGACACACACTGACACCGACACACACTGAGACACACTGACACTGACAGACACTGACATTGACATTGTCACACACAGACATTGACACACTCTGACATCGAGACAAACTGACACCGACATCGCCACACACTGACCGAAACTGACACTTACACTGACGACACACACTGACACCGACACAAACTGACACCGACACAAACTGACACTGACACGACACGCACTGACACTGACACACACTGACACACACTGGTATCGACACACACTGACACTGACACACACTGACTCCAACACACACTGACACCGACACAAACTGACGCCAACAAATTCTGACAATGACACAAACTGACACCAATACAAACTGAAACTGACAATGACACACACTGATACCGACAGACACTGACACTGATACCGACACACACTGACACTGAAACTTGCTGACACTGACACCGACAGACAATGACACCGACAGACACTGACACCGACACTGACACACAGACATCGACACACACTGACACATGCTGACACCGACAAACACTGACACTGATACTGATACACGTTGCACTGACACATTCTGACACCGACGGACACTGACACTGACACCAAGCCACACTGACACCGACACACACTGATACTGACACAAAATGACACTGACACACGCTGACACCGACACACATCGACACTGACACACACTTGCACTGACACACACTGACACCGACAGACACTGACACCGACATACACTGACATCGACACATGCTGATATTGACACACACTGACACCGACACCAACAAACACTGATATCGATACACACTGACACTGACACACACTGATATTGATACACACTGACACTGACACACGCTGACACCAACACACACTGATACCGACGGACAATGACACTGATGCTGACACAAACTCACACCTACACATGCTGACACCAACACACACTGACACTGACACCGACAGCCACTGACACCCACTAACATTGACACTGACACTGGCACACACTGACACTGACACTCACTGACACTGATACTGACACTGACACACGCTGACAGTGACAGACTCTGACACTGACACTCACTGACACACTGACACACATTGACACTGACACACACTTGCACTGACACACATTGACACTGACACACACTTGCACTGACACACATTGACACCGACAGACACTGATACTGATACCCACTGACACTGACATCGACAGCCACTGATGCCGATAGCCACTGACACTGAAACACACTCACTAACACTGACACTGACACTGGTACATGCTGATACTGACACTCACTGACACTGATACTGAGACACAGTGACACTGACACTGACACACACTGACACTGACACTGAAACACACACACCGACACTGACAGACGCTGACACTGACAGACACTGACACTGAAACTGAAACACACTCTCTGATACTGACACCGACACACAGTGACACCGGCACACACTGACACACGGTGATACTGACAACAACACACACTGACACTCTCTGACACTGACACACACTGACACTGACATACGCTGACACTTACACTGACACATATTCACACTGATGCACACTGACACTGACACTAACACACATTGACTCTGACACACACTGACACTGACACTGACACACCAGTTATGTCCCCTTGTGTTGCCGGTTTTTCTGTGAGGATTTGTGAATAGTTTAAAACTTTATTCTGAATATTTTGGGCTGGATCTTCCTCTGCTGCACTGTCTGGAATCAGCCCAATGGTGGCACAATGCCACGTCCATGCCCATGCCTCAGCCAGTCGCCCATCCACATGTAAGTGACACCTAGTTGTGGCCACCTCTCCCTCACTTCTTGATGGCTTTGGTCCAGCCCCAAGTCTTCAGGGTGCTTCTTCCCCCTTTAAATGGGCTTGTTCTCTGAGTGATGCTACAACACCCTGTATCTTCAGTACAACTACAGCGGGCTCCTTCCGATGGAGATTCCACGGGGAACCTGGCCTGACCCCTGACCCAGTAAAAGGGTTCGGGGTTAGGGGGCAGGCTCGAGTGACTTATTCCATGACCTCCTGCATCCAGCCGCCATGTCCCGTCAAACAGCCTTTCTTCCCATCGCCAATATTTTTATAACTAATTAACAAAAGTGTCCAAAGAAAATGAAATAAACACACCATTCTTTTAATGCCACTCTATTTTTTCTCCCTGGGTTTGCTCGCAGCAGTGCCCCGCAGATTAATCTTTAATTCCTGGAGACGCCAGGAAAATCCTGGAGGGTCAGCAATCCTCGGGCAGGCAGAAGTCTCACTTCGAGCCTCCTCCAGCGCCAGGGAGAAAACTCAGGTCTCTAGGTTCAGTTTGCGGCAGACGAAAAAGCATTTTGAGCGATTTGGTTGTGTCATTAACTAACCAGGATGGTGAATGATCATGTAGCGAAAGTGAATGAGAAGAGTTGAGATTGATGGCGCCAATAACAAGGTAATTTCCTGAATACTCGTTGCCTGTGGGGGGAGGGGCGGGCTCTTTCCAGTTCGGGCGCCAGTGCTTATTGGACAATGGTCAGAGCGCAGGCCGCCATTCGCCAACCTTTCAAATCAACATCCTGAAATGCCACCTATAAATTTACAATTTCAAAAACGTATTTCATATTAAAGCTCTGAATATTATACATGCTAATTCTTCTGGTACTTCTGAAATGCTAGTGAACCAGTATAACGGAGTGTACCTGATAACTAGGAGTAGGCCACACACCATGGCAGGTGAGGTGAGCCATTTGTTTCCTCCTGTTGAACAGAAATAATAAAGGAGTTGAGAATTAGGGATTTCTTTCCTCAAGCAGTTTACATCAAGAGAGTCTCATCTTTAAATGTAACGGCTGCTTGGGACAGTGTGTTCATGGCGGGTTATCAGCAGTGTCGTCATAGATGTCTGGAAGATTCAGAAAAAGTGACAAAACTGCCTGCCTAATACAGGATAACAGTGGCCCAGGATCCAGAAGTAATTGAACATGAAAGGTCCTAAGGTTGACTCCATAAAGGCCCTTTTACTGTCGATTCATTAGCAGCTCGGAGAGTTTTTGATTTCTTGCATATTTTAAGAACATTTTCAACTTCACTCATTCATTCAGCCAGAACTATTTGCTACTTAAATCCTCATTAATTTCACATTCAGAATTCTCCCTTTGATATTGACTAGTTTGACAGAATCTATTTGAGTTCTTGGAAAGCATCGCAGATGTTTGATGAATTGATGATCCAATGCGAGGATACACATCATCATAAATAATTTGACACAAAGGATCTGAAAAATGACTTCATCCTCCTCTTTCTGGGGGTTCATGGCTGGGCTGCAGAATCCTCGGCCTTTCTGACCAAAACGACCCAATTTATGAACAATCCTGACATTATGATGAGGCCCTGGAGCAGATCAGCCGACTAATGAGGCCTGAACTAGCACAGCAAGTAAAAGGATTGTGTTTGGTGCTGCCCAATTGAGCTGGAATCTGATGCTTCACATGAGATTACTTTATTCACTGTGTGTGTGCAGCCTCACTCGGACTTGTTGAAGTGCAATTGGGGAAACAATGATTTTCTTCACACTTGTCCTCATGTGAATGACAATTTAAGATTAAAACCCACGAAAGAAGCTTACGGTGCCCAGAACCCATGGATCAAACCCACTTCTCATCCTGGCATTGATCCCACCAACATTTTTGAGGCCATGAGGTGAGAAGGTTGAATATTCCTGATGGGTGCTTGGATCTTTAGAGGTGCATCTAAGGCACGTGGTCACTTGAATAATGAAGAATGACAGTTTCCAGACAGGGTCCAGGCTTCAAATCCTCTGATGGAGATCTTCACCGAACCTCGAGACTGCAGCCTGCATTCTCAATGTCACTGGTTGAAGTACAGGTTGTTCTGCAACCTCAACAGTTTCTGTTTTATCTTCACTGGGATGAGTGAGCCCATTGGACAAAGGCAGCAATTAAACCTCAAACCTCAGCTCTCTCGAGGTGTTCCCTGCAGTGAGTCGGAGGATACATTGGGCTGGAATTCCCTCAGAGCACAGAAACAGGGTTTCTCCGCACTTCCAGTGGCGCAGAGAGAGCAGCCCTGAGGAAATTCCAGGCCATAGTTTATATCTACAGGAACCTTGGGCAGGTGGTGTATCTCTACCTCCCAGGAACCAATCTCCAACCCAACTGGCACTAACCTTTTCTGGTCCAGGCTGTGTGAGTTGGTAGCTCAGCCTGGAGTCTCCCATCCTCCCTGACAGACTTGAGAGTGAACTGTTCCTGTCTACGAGTCCATCGGTATCATTACAAGTCTCGGCCAAGAGTTTACTCCATTTGTGCGGAAGAACAATGGGCGAGAATGAGAAATGGGATTGGGAGCCAATCCACCCACAATCCCCCAACTACCCACAGTCCCCCAACTACCCACAGTCCCCCAACTACCCACAGTCCCCCAACTACCCACAGTCCCCCAACTACCCACAGTCCTCCAACTACCCACAGTCCCCCAATTACCCACAGTCCCCCAATTACCCACAGTCCTCCAACTACCCACAGTCCCCCAATCCACCCACAGTCCTCCAACTACCCACAGTCCTCCAACTACCCACAGTCCCCCAATTACCCACAGTCCCCCAATTACCCACAGTCCTCCAACTACCCACAGTCCCCCAATCCACCCACAGTCCTCCAATCCACCCACAGTCCCCCAATTACCCACAGTCCTCCAATCCACCCACAGTCCCCCAATCTACCCACAGTCCTCCAACTACCCACAGTCCTCCAACTACCCACAGTCCTCCAATCCACCCACAGTCCCCCAATTACCCACAGTCCTCCAATCCACCCACAGTCCCCCAATCTACCCACAGTCCTCCAACTACCCACAGTCCTCCAACTACCCACAGTCCTCCAATCCACCCACAGTCCCCCAATCCACCCACAGTCCCCCAATCTACCCACAGTCCTCCAACTACCCACAGTCCCCCAATCTAACCACAGTCCTCCAACTACCCACAGTCCTCCAATCCACCCACAGTCCCCCAATCCACCCACAGTCCTCCAACTACCCACAGTCCCCCAATCCACCCACAGTCCTCCAACGACCCACAGTCCTCCAACGACCCACAGTCCTCCAACTACCCACAGTCCTCCAACTACCCACAGTCCTCCAACTACCCACAGTCCCCCAATCCACCCACAGTCCTCCAACTACCCACAGTCCCCAAATTACCCACAGTCCTCCAACTACCCACAGTCCCCCAATTACCCACAGTCCTCCAACGACCCACAGTCCTCCAATCCACCCACAGTCCTCCAACTACCCACAGTCCCCCAATTACCCACAGTCCTCCAACGACCCACAGTCCTCCAACTACCCACAGTCCCCCAATCCACCCACAGTCCCCCAATCCACCCACAGTCCCCCAATCCACCCACAGTCCCCCAATCCACCCACAGTCCTCCAACTACCCACAGTCCCCCAATCTAACCACAGTCCTCCAACGACCCACAGTCCTCCAACTACCCACAGTCCCCCAATCCACCCACAGTCCCCCAATCCACCCACAGTCCCCCAATCCACCCACAGTCCCCCAATCCACCCACAGTCCTCCAACGACCCACAGTCCTCCAACTACCCACAGTCCCCCAATCCACCCACAGTCCCCCAATCCACCCACAGTCCCCCAATCCACCCACAGTCCTCCAATCCACCCACAGTCCTCCAACTACCCACAGTCCTCCAACTACCCACAGTCCCCCAATTACCCACAGTCCTCCAACTACCCACAGTCCCCCAATCCACCCACAGTCCTCCAACTACCCACAGTCCCCCAATTACCCACAGTCCTCCAACGACCCACAGTCCTCCAACTACCCACAGTCCCCCAATCCACCCACAGTCCTCCAACGACCCACAGTCCTCCAACGACCCACAGTCCTCCAACTACCCACAGTCCCCCAATCCACCCACAGTCCTCCAACGACCCACAGTCCTCCAACTACCCACAGTCCTCCAACTACCCACAGTCCCCCAATCCACCCACAGTCCTCCAACTACCCACAGTCCTCCAACTACCCACAGTCCTCCAACTACCCACAATCCCCCAATCCACCCACAGTCCTCCAATTACCCACAGTCCTCCAACTACCCACAATCCCCCAATCCACCCACAGTCCTCCAACTACCCACAGTCCTCCAACTACCCACAATCCCCCAATCCACCCACAGTCCTCCAACTACCCACAGTCCTCCAACTACCCACAATCCCCCAATCCACCCACAGTCCTCCAACTACCCACAGTCCCCCAATTACCCACAGTCCTCCAATCCACCCACAGTCCTCCAACGACCCACAGTCCTCCAACTACCCACAGTCCTCCAACTACCCACAGTCCTCCAACTACCCACAATCCCCCAATCCACCCACAGTCCTCCAACTACCCACAGTCCCCCAATTACCCACAGTCCTCCAATCCACCCACAGTCCTCCAACTACCCACAGTCCCCCAATCCACCCACAGTCCTCCAACTACCCACAGTCCCCCAATCCACCCACAGTCCTCCAACTACCCACAGTCCCCCAATCCACCCACAGTCCTCCAATCCACCCACAGTCCTCCAACTACCCACAGTCCTCCAATCCACCCACAGTCCTCCAACGACCCACAGTCCTCCAACTACCCACAGTCCTCCAACTACCCACAGTCCTCCAACTACCCACAGTCCTCCAATCCACCCACAGTCCTCCAACTACCCACAGTCCCCCAATCCACCCACAGTCCTCCAACTACCCACAGTCCCCCAATCCACCCACAGTCCTCCAACTACCCACAGTCCCCCAATCCACCCACAGTCCTCCAATCCACCCACAGTCCTCCAACTACCCACAGTCCTCCAACTACCCACAGTCCTCCAACTACCCACAGTCCTCCAACTACCCACAGTCCCCCAATCCACCCACAGTCCTCCAATCCACCCACAGTCCTCCAACTACCCACAGTCCTCCAACTACCCACAGTCCTCCAACTACCCACAATCCCCCAATCCACCCACAGTCCTCCAACTACCCACAGTCCTCCAACTACCCACAATCCCCCAATCCACCCACAGTCCTCCAATTACCCACAGTCCTCCAATCCACCCACAGTCCTCCAATCCACCCACAGTCCTCCAACTACCCACAATCCCCCAATCCACCCACAGTCCTCCAACTACCCACAGTCCTCCAACTACCCACAATCCCCCAATCCACCCACAGTCCTCCAACTACCCACAATCCCCCAATCCACCCACAGTCCTCCAATTACCCACAGTCCTCCAATCCACCCACAGTCCCCCAATCCACCCACAGTCCTCCAACTACCCACAGTCCTCCAACTACCCACAGTCCCCCAATCCACCCACAGTCCTCCAACTACCCACAGGGCTTTGTAAGGAGTGGAGTATATAACAAGGAGGTGTAAAACGGGGTGTATAATGGCCGGGGTGAATAACAGGCAGGACATATATGGGCAGCGTGTATAAAGGGAGGGTGTATAACGGGATAGTGTATAACACACAGGTGTATAACAGGCAGCGTGTATAACAGGCGTGTATATAATGCAAAGTGAGTATAATGGGCGGGATGTATATCGGGCGGGTTATATAATGGGTGGGGTGTATAACAGGTGTGTATACAATGCAAAGTGAGTATAATGGGCGGGTATATAACGGGTCTGGAGTATGACAAGTGGTGATTATGACAAACGGGCGTACGACAAGTGGGTACATAGTGGGTGGGTGTCTAACGGAAGGGTGTATAACCAACGGGTGTGGAATGGCAGGATGTATACAACGGGCGGGTGTACAACGGGTGGGATGTACAACAGACGGCAAGTATAACAAGTGGGTATGTAGTGGGTGGGGAGTAAAATGGGTGGGGTGTATATCAAGTGGGTGTATTACAAATGGGTATAGAATGGGGGGTTGTATATGGGCAGGATGTATAATGGGCAGGTTTATAACAGGTGGGCTGTATAACAGGCAGATGCATAACGGGCGGGTTTATAACGGGCAGGGTTATAACGGGTGGGGCTATAATGGGCGGGGTTATAATGGGCTGGGTTATAATGGGCGGGGCTATAATGGGTGGGGATATAACGGGCAGGGTTATAACGGGCGGGGTTATAATGGGCAGGGTTATAATGGGCAGGGTTATAACGGGCGGGATTATAATGGGCAGGGTTATAACAGGCGGGGTTATAACGGGCGGGGTTATAACGGGCAGGGTTATAATGGGCAGGGTTATAACAGGCGGGGTTATAATGGGCGGGGTTATAACGGGCGGGGTTATAACGGGCAGGGTTATAATGAGCAGGGTTATAATGGGCAGGGTTATAACGGGCGGGGTTATAACGGGCGAGGTTATAACGGGCAGGGTTATAACGGGCGGGGTTATAACGGGCGGGGTTATAATGGGCAGGGTTATAATGGGCAGGGTTATAACGGCAGGGTTATAACAGGCGGGGTTATAACGGGCGGGGTTATAACGGGCAGGGTTATAATGGGCAGGGTTATAACGGGCGGGGTTATAATGGGCGGGGTTATAACGGGCGGGGTTATAACGGGCAGGGTTATAATGGGCAGGGTTATAACGGGCGAGGTTATAACGGGCAGGGTTATAATGGGCAGGGTTATAATGGGCGGGGTTATAACGGGCGGGGTTATAATGGGCAGGGTTATAACGGGCAGGGTTATAATGGGCAGGGTTATAACGGGCGGGGTTATAATGGGCAGGGTTATAATGGGCAGGGTTATAACGGGCGGGGTTATAATGGGCGGGGTTATAACGGGCGGGGTTATAACGGGCGGGGTTATAACGGGCGGGGTTATAATGGGCAGGGTTATAACGGGCAGGGTTATAACGGGCAGGGTTATAACGGGCGGGGTTATAACGGGCAGGGTTATAATGGGCAGGGTTATAACGGGCAGGGTTATAACGGGCGGGGTTATAACGGGCGGGACGTATATTGGCGGGATGTAAAACATGTGGGAGTAGAACGGACAAGTGTATCATGGGTATTTGTATAACGAGCAGGTATACAACGGGCAGGTGTATAATGAGCAGGTGTATAATAGACGGGGAATATAAAGTGCAGGAAGTGTAATGGACAGTCTGTATAACGGGTGTGTTTATAATGCACGGGGATTATAATGGGCGGGGTGTTAACAATGGGTGTGTAACGGGTGGGTGTGTACATCGGAAGTGGTGTAAATGGGGCGGTGAGTATAACAAGCGGGTGTATAGTGGACAGGGAATAAAACGTGTGGGATGTACAACATGTGGGGAGTATTACAAGAAGGGGTATAACAGCCAGGATGTATACGGACCAGGTGTATAACAGGCGGGTGTATAACAGGCGGGTGTATAACAGGCGGGTGTATAACAGGCGGGTGTATAACGTGTGGTGTGTACAACGGGCAGGGAGGATAACAAGTGGGTGTGCAGCAGACGGGGTATGTAACAACTGGTGGGATATTACACATAGGGTTATTTTGATTGGTGGGGTAATGCACATAGGGATGTGGAATTGGTGGGATATTACAGATAGTGTTAGTGTGTTTCAGTGTGAATGTCAGTGTGTCAGTGCCAGTGTGTGTCAGTGTGGGCCAATCTGAGTCAGTGTTAGTGGTAGTGTGTGTCGGTGTCAGTGTCAGTGTCATTGTGTGTGTATACAGTGTGTACCAGTATGCGTCAGTGTCAGTTTCAGTGTCAGTGTCTGTGTCAGTGTGTGTCAGTTCAGTGTCGGTGGGCGTCAGTGTCAGTGTGTGTCAGAATCAGTGTTAGTGTGTGTCAGTGTTACTGTCAGTGTGTGTCAGAGCACTGTTACTGTCAGTGTGTGTCAGAGCACTGTTACTGTCAGTGTGTGCCAGTTTCAGTGTCAGTGCAGTGTCAGTGTCAGTATGTGTCAATGTGTGTCATTGTCAGTGTGAGTGTGTGTCAGTGTCAGTGTCTGTGTCAGTGTGTGTTGGTGCCAGTGTCAGCGTGTGTCAGTGTCAGTGTGTGCGTCAGTGTTCGTGTGTCTCAGTGTTAACGTGTGCCAGTGTTAACGTGTGTCAGTGTGTGTCAGTGTCTGTGTGTGACATTGTCAGTGTGTCAGTATCATTGTGTGTCAGTGTGTCAGTGTCAGTGCCAGTGTTTGTCAATGCCAGTGTGTGTCAACGTCAGTGTCAGTGTGTGTCAGAGCACTGTTGGTTAAATGCTACTGATAGACGCTGGGAGATTGTGCCCTCTGCAGGTGCTCAGACCGCAGGCTACCACTAACAGGTCACAGCTCCAGAGAAAAGTATCTGCCCAAAGACCTTCACTCCGAAAATGTTGAGAAGTGGCCGCCCCAAACTCCAGGACTGCCCCTGTCACAGTGTGCAGGGTGAAAGTGAAAAGGAAGAAAGGGCTGGCATTTATGTAGCGTCTTCCACCATCTCAGGATGCCCCAAAGGACTTTACAGCCAATGAAGTACTTTTGAAGTGTCGTCACTGTTGTAATGAGGGGCAGACGCATTCATTTTAAAATTGCTGGCAGGCACCCACCACACTATGGGCACAGCGTGGACACTTGCTGCAGCGGGGGGCACAGGCAATGGGGTCACTAGAGCAAAGGGCACAGGCAATGGGGTCACTAGGACAAGGGGCACAGGCAATGGGGTCACTAGAGCAAAGGGCACAGGCAATGGGGTCACTAGAGCAAAGGGCACAGGCAATGGGGTCACTAGAGTGGGGGCCACAGGCGTAAAATTTAAATTGGTGAGGCACCGTCCTGACCCGCTTTGGACCTAATCTCAAGTCTAACTCCTTCAATCTGATCAAATGCAGATCAAGTTAATAATGTTCGTAAACTGCTTTATTCCACAGCAGGAGAAACAAATAAAGCACTTAGAATGATAAGAGTCACTTGGTGCAATCAATATAACCCCTGTTTACGCACTATTACAAAAATAAATAACACTCGTACATTTCCCATTTCGGTGGGTTTTCTAACTCAACTTAAAGGCACGGGGGAAATATTCGATAAGTGTGATTTTCAGGCGTGGGTAGCGCAATGCGCTCGTACCCCGCGCCCGACTTCGTGCTGCCTGCTACTTACCATGATATCTCCGTGCAGCCAACACTACCGGCACTGCTGAGAGGCTGCATGGAGAATGAGGAAGTTGGAAATGGGGCGTGCACAACGCATGTCATCAGCAGCCAGCACTACTTAAAGGTGCAGGTGCACATTTCAAACGGCAGGTACACAGCCTACTAGGAGAGGGAAAGATAGCCACAAGGATAGCTGGACCGGCACGAGAGAGGGCTCCGTGCTTCTCCAATGATGCTCTGGAGTCCCTGGCGGGAGGCGCAGATGAAAGGAGGGCCAACATGTACCTGTAGGGTGGCCGGAGACCCTCCAGACTGCATGCATTGGCAGGCTGTGCGCAGGAAATGAACGCCAGGAGCACTGCACCACGCACGTAGGTGTAGTGCCAAAATAAGTTCAATGATTTGACACGAGTGGTCATGGTGAGTGAATGCAAGTGTCAAGTGGCACATCCAACCAACTGAACCACCGCTCCCCGTCACCCACCCACCAACAAACACTGCCCATCCATACACAATGCTGCACTCGGCATGCTGCATCTCACCCACACATAGTGTCACACTTGCAGGTCACACGACCACCACTCACAAGTCAAACAAATTGGCAGCTATTTGACCATGACAGGCACATCACCCACACACCTTGCAGGACACTCACTGACACACTGTCCTCTGTCTTGCTGGAGAAGGTGGCGCATAACCGCCGGCAGCAGATGGGACCTGAGGGTGGACGGGCACGTTTACACATCCTCACCCCCCTAGAGGAGACCGTACTCCGGATCATTGGGCGGGCCGTCGCTGCAGCTGTCATAACATGCCACACTGGAGGTCCCGGTGGAGGGGGTCTCTGCATATCTAATGCTCTTTCTCCTTTCCAACATCTCCCTCCTCCCATAATCTTTCCTGACTCACGTGCTGCACATGCTGTCAGCACACCCCTCTTACTTGCTCCTCTCCCCACTCCACAACTCAACCTGTTTTCCTTTGTCATTGCAGATACCCAAGAACACGTAACGGCACCCTCCGAGGAGGAGGAGGAGGGGGAGGGAAGAGGAAGGGGAGGAGGAGGCGGGGGACACTGAAGCCACACCGTCACTCGATCTCACACTTGCTTCCACCAGCTCAGAGACTGACACTACGCGTCCTTTGGAGGCCGGGTTAGAGGAGGGATCGGCACGTGGTGAGACACCGAGCACAAGTGCACAGGAGCCGGGGCGGAGGGAACGGACACCACAGGAGCCATTCGCCGGAGGGCGAGGTCACTCACTAGTTCTGCTACCGAGGAGTCAGATGAGGACTTCGATGGGCCAGGCTACAGAAGACGCTGATGGGCGTACACCAACAAATGCTTGAGGCACTGGAAAACCTGCCAGAAAGCCTGGGCACAATGAGAAGGGGCATGGAGGAGTCCAGCTCCAAATTGGCGCAGGGCTTTGCGCAGAGCTTGGAGCCCATCCTTTCCCACATGGAACGGGTGGTCACCTCCATCAGTGCACCTGTGGAATCCACCATGATGCAGCGTCTGATGACTGATGTCTCACCTTCCATTGCAGCACAAACTGATGCCATCCAAGGTCTGACTGCTGCATTTGGAGCTCAGACTGCTGCTATCGTGGCTCTGGGGACCACTGTGGAACGGGGCTTCCAGGGCATCACAGCACTCCAGCAATCTGTTCTCCAGCTGATCACCAGGATTACTGAGGCACCGCCCCGGGAGAGTGGCAGTGGCGCCATGGCAGTCGGACCTGCTGTCCTCTCTCAGGACGACAGCATTCCTGCTCCCACCCTGCCACTCCGCCAGTGCTCCTGTTGTTGCCTCTCGGCCAGCCAGGCCAGACTGCTGCAGCCCATGCTGAAATGGTGCAGTCTGAAGCCGGGCCCTCCCGGCCCAGAGCTGCTCGAGGTCGATTCCTAGGCCATCTGCACACTCCTCAATTGAAGGCCAGCAGCTACTGGGAAGCACCTCATAGGAGCTCTAGGATCGGTGAAGGCAGACGGACAACAGGCACTAAGGGAATGCACAAGGGGGAATAGTTCTGTTCTGTTTCCATAATTTCATTTACTCAGTGATAAATGTGACTTTGATTTTACATTTTGTTGCATGAAAACTGTACTCCCGCTCCCTCCGGTATACCCAAAGTCTTTCCCGCGCACGCTAACCCATCCACTCCCGTATCATACAGATTTAAATCCTCTCTTTTCCCTTTGTTGATTCGGACTGTCTTATTCAGCAGAGGTGGTGGTTTTTATTTACACAATGAGCTGAGAGGGAAACCAATGTGTAATCAGATGGAGGGCGATTTGATTGTCTTGTGGGAGAGGAAGGGTGGGGAATGTAGGACTGTTGGTGAGTTGGGGGATGTAGTTCCAATTATTGATAGTGGGCACGGATCAGGCGAGCAAACAGAGCCCTCGCAGACAAGGCCTGTAGTTCCTGCTGCACCCTTGTGCCTTCCTCCACCTCCTCTTCTGGCTCCATCCCCTCGTCCTGCTCCTCCTCCTCAGCCTCTTCCTCCTTAGCCTCTTCCTCCTCAGCCTCCTCCTCCTCAGCCTCTTCCTCCACCTCCTCAGCCTCCTCCTCCTCTACCTCTGGCTCAGGATCTGTGACTAACAGTCATTCAACACCTTTGATTAATGATCAAATACATCTGTCGTTAACAGTCAAACAGCACCGATGATTATCAGTCAAACAATACCTGCGATTAACACTCAAACAAAACCTGCGATTAACTGTCAAAAAGCACCTGAGATTAACAATCAAACACACCTGTGACTAACAGTTATTCAATCCTTGTGATTAACGGTCAAACACATCTATAGTTAACAGTCAAACAGCACCTGTGAATATCAGTACAACAACACCTGTGATTAACAGTCAAACAATACCTGCGATTAACAGTCAAACATATCTGTGATTAACACTCAAACAACACCTATGATTAACAGTCAAACTGCACTTATGACTAATGGTCCAACGCAGCTGTGAATGACCATCAAACACACCTATGATTAACAGTCAAACACACCTGTGATTAACAGTCAAACAATACCTGTGATTACCAATCAAACAACACCTGTGAAACACAACTGGTCAAATACACCTCTGATTAACAGTCAAACACAACCGTGATTAATAAATAAACATCACCAGTGATTAATGGTCCTACACAGTTGCGATTAACAGTCAAACAGCACCTGTGATTATCAATCAAATGCACCAGAGATGAATGGTCAAAATACACCTATGATTAACTTTCAAACACACCTGTGATTAATAGGCAAACAACATCTGTGATTAACTGTGAACCAGCACCTGTGATTAACAATCAAACACAACTGTGAACAACAGTCATTCAGCACCTGTGATTAACGGTCAAACACATCTGCAGTAAACAGTCAAACAGTGCCTGTGAATATCAGTGCAATAACACCTGTGATTAACAGTCAAACAATGCCTCTGATTAATAATGAAACAACACCTGTGACTAATGTTCAAACACACCTGTGAATGACCGTCAAACACGCCTATGAATAACAGTCAAACACACCCGTGATTAACAGTCAAACAATATCTGTAATTAACAGTCAAACATTATCAATCAAATTGCACCTTTGATAAAAAATCAAACAGACCGGTGTTTAACAGTCAAACAGCACCTCTGATTAACAGTCAAACAGTACCTGTGATTATCAGTCAAACTGCACTTGTGATTAAAAATCAAACACACCAGCGATTAACTGTAAATCACACCTGATATTGATGGCCCAACATACCTGTGATTAACTTTCAAACAGAATCTGTGAATAACAGTCAAAGAGCACCTGTTATTAACAATCCAACACAACTATGATTAACAGTCACACATCACCTGTGATGAACAGTCAAACAGCACCTGTGATTAATGGTCAAACACATCAGTGCGTAACACGCCTGTGATTAACAGTCAAACAATAGCTGCGACTAACAGTCAAACAAATCTGTGATTAAAACACAAACAACACCTGTGATTAATGGTCCTACACACCTGTGATCAATAATCAAACAGCCCCTGTGATCAATAATCAAACAGCCCCTGTGATCAATAGTCTAACAGCCCCTGTGATCAATAATCTAACAGCCCCTGTGATTAATAGTCAAACAGTCCCTGTGATCAATAATCTAACAGCCCCTGTGATTAATAGTCAAACAGTCCCTGTGATCAATAATCAAACAGTCCCTGTGATCAATAATCAAACAGCCCCTGTGATCAATAATCAAACAGCCCCTGTGATCAATAATCAAACAGCCCCTGTGATCAATAGTCAAACAGCCCCTGTGATCAATAGTCAAACATTCCCTGTGATTAATAATCAAACAGCCCCTGTGATCAATAATCAAACAGCCCCTGTGATCAATAGTCAAACAGCCCCTGTGATCAATAGTCAAACAGCCCCTGTGATCAATAGTCAAACAGTCCCTGTGATTAATAGTCAAACAGCCCCTGTGATCAATAGTCAAACAGCCCCTGTGATCAATAATCAAACAGTACCTGTGATTATCAGTCAAACAGTCCCTGTGATTAAAAATCAAACACACCAGCGATTAACTGTAAATCACACCTGATATTGATGGCCCAACATACCTGTGATTAACTTTCAAACAGAATCTGTGGACAGAAGGAGGGACATCCTGTAACCGCAATGGGGGGAGGGGGGAACGAGAGGCCCTCCAGACATATATCCAAAAGGCAGTGGGAGGCAGCGGGGGATGAAGACAATGCCAGGCGCACAGCATCATGAACATGGATGCAGTGCAGGAAGAAGTTCAATGCTTTGACATGAGTGGTCAAGGTGAGTGAGGTCAACTGTCAAGTGGTGTCTCCTACCAACTGCACCATGCACTACACCCCCATCACCCACATACCAATAAACTCACTCTTTCCATCAGTACTCAACTCTTCCCATCAGATGCTTCCTCTCACCCTTACAAATTACCACTGTTTCAACCGCCCACCCACATCTCACAGGCCACACACACTGGAAGCTATTCAACCATGACAGACACATCACCCAGACACACGTCCCGCTTTCTTGCAGGAGAAGATGGCGCATATCAAGAGGCAGCAAGTGACAGTGGCATTGAGCCCCTCGAGCCTGTTCCACCATTCAATGAGATCATGGTGGACCTGTGACCTAACTCCATATTCCTAGTATTCAAGTGTAGGAGAGCTCCAAAAACAGTTACAGATGTCTCAGCAGCCAGAAGCAAGAATCCAGCCACTAACTTGTAAATCCTGCATGGTCCCTTTAAATAGCGCTGGTGGGGGGTCCTCCAGACACTCTAAGACACGTTCAGATGGTCGAGGTTCAGACTGTGCATTGAGTTGAGCATTAAGGTCGAAAATGGTGTCCATCACTTTAAATCAGCGTTGCACACTGATTGCACGCATTTTCTCCCGACTTTACATGATTCCAGCGTTCGTTATCTGCACCTGGGCTAACTCCTATACCAAGATGGCGTCCGGCGCACGTCATGCTGGAAACGTACGTACGCATCCAAGGTGCCATCTTGGATGTCGGAGAGGCCATGTAGCACCAAAACAACGGGCGCTACACGGCCCAATTTAGTGCCCATTGTCCCTTGAACCAACATAGTGTCCACTTCAGTGGTTTTCAGTGCAGGTGTTAGTATGATCATAACACTAACACCATCTGGGTGGAAAGATTCCACTTAACATTCTTATTTCGAACTACCTCACTTTAATTCATGCCAACCAGTATTTCAATCCCAAACACAATCCCAACTTCCTTTGTAATTTAAATCCCTGATAGCTGGAACCGCCCTGTTGCTTGCCTCTGTACCTGTCAAGATCATTTCTATGTTCATTGCCCAGACCTGTACTAAGTACTCCAAATAGGTATCACCAAAAGCCGATACAGGAATAAGACAGCGATTTGATTTGCACTGTGATAAATCCTTATTCCATCCCTCGTTATATTTACATACAGCCAATACCTTTTAGAATTAACCTATGTCAACAATGGTTATTAGAACAAATCTAAAATGACAAGACCTAGGGGTTTCTGATACTTGCTGATCACTGAAGGCTGATGATCACACAAACTGTCTTGTCCAGACTATTTGTAAAGATTTTCTGTTTGCAAATTTGAAACACCAGTTGATTTGTATTTAGTCACAAATCAGTTGTTTTCAAGTCGATGCTGTAAAACCCACCCAACTTCATCAATGGAGCTGCAACACATTGTACAAACCATTCCAGGTAGAGCTTGTCCCACAATATCACCATGAAACACAACGTTCTAAAGGACGAGCTTTACATTTTGTTCTCCAGTTTGGCATTCTGAAGGGAATTTCAGGAGAGAACCCATCATAAGGCATCATGTGAGATCAGTGTGGATTGGAAGGTGTCTATTGAGGCAGCCAATGTCCCTCCATCATTCTGTCTCACAGGATGCTGCAAGTGTCCCATCCCTCCATTCAGACACTGGGAATCACTGCTCCCTCACTATACGGGAGAACAGCTCTATCTGTCTAATGAGCAATAGAGAAAAGTAATGGTATCACGGTGACAGTAACAGCTGCAAGCATCAGAAAAAAACTGCTGTCGTCTTTTAAAATGAATCAACATGGAACTGGATATAGAGCAGAACAAGAATTGTTTAAAGAATTGTAGGGAGTTGCAGTTCTAGGCTCTCTGGGATTATTTCCTCTCCTCATGCGCCATTAGTCATGCTGCCAGGAATTCCCTTCACCCACACAGACAAACAATGCCAATCAGAAGGAATAGAAAATACCAAGTTTCTTACCAGCTTGATTGGTGGTAATATTGACAGACGCAAAGTGGGGTGAGTAAGGGCTCTGATCAGACACTCCATTCACGGCCTGGATCTCGAAGGTGTACTGCGTGTGTGCCAGCAGGTCGCTGATGTAAACACGAGGCTCAGCCAAGCCCAGCTGACGTGGAACAAACTGCACGTTGTCCCCACATCGTGTGCAAGTCCCACGGCCCGAGTTACAGCTCTTACAGATCACATTGTAAACCACATCTTCACGGCCTCCTATCTCCCGAGGAGAAGTCCATTCCAGGTTAAGAGATGTTTCATTTACACTGGAGATAACAGTCTGTGGAGAGGAGGGGGTCGCTGGGGGAAAAATCAAACAAAAATTAAAATCATTAGGCCCAGTAATAACACAACTCACGGTCACCACTGGAAATTCAACTTTGAAATCTTTCATTATTAAGCACATTTTTCTCTTTTTGCATGACTAGATTCCTCTTTTTTGATGTATTCTGTGTACGATTAGTGCAGTTACTAGGGAATGATTATTAGATGTAGTTAAAAGGAAAAGTGTCTGGAGCAGATTGCCTTCAGACATTGTGTAACTTTCCCCCACTCTGCTGGAATAGGTGGCTGCAATCTGCCTGATTGATGCAGCATCTTTCTGAAGGAATGAGACATTAAGGCTGTAAAGTGGACGATGTATCTGTTTACTGAAAGTAAAACCTTAAAGAGAAAAACATTTCTAGCACCCCTTCAATTTATTTTCAGTTGCCTCTCCGCTCTGGAAAGCTGGAATACCGTTTTATAACCCTGGGCTAGAGGGGGCCATGCCCAATTTGCAGACGATAGTAAAATATGAAGCATGGTAAATAATTCTGACGGCCACAGGAAGCTGCAAGGAGATATTGATAAGAGGGTGGAATGGGCCAAAATGTGAGTTAAGATCTCTGGGCTCGCACACTGCGGTTCACTGTCCCCCTCGGCCCTGCCCACACCACACCCACTGTGAGTTAAAATCTCTGGGCTCGCACACTGCGGTTCACTGTCCCCCTCGGCCCTGCCCACACCACTCCCGCTGTGAGTTAAAATCTCTGGGCTCGCACACTGCGGTTCACTGTCCCCCTCGGCCCTGCCCACACCACTCCTGCTGTGAGTTAAAATCTCTGGGCTCGCACACTGCGGTTCACTGTCCCCCTCGGCCCTGCCCACACCACTCCTGCTGTGAGTTAAAATCTCTGGGCTCGCACACTGCGGTTCACTGTCCCCCTCGGCCCTGCCCACACCACTCCCGCTGTGAGTTAAAATCGAGGCTTTAGTGTGCTATTAGTTTGTTTGCTGATTTGTACCGCCTTTAATAAACGTTTTTTTTGAAAATACAAACAAAACTTGCTTCACAAAATGCTCAAAGATTGATAGCTTATGCAATTTCTAGACTTTTAAACAAAAAAAATTACATTTAAGCCCCCAAAATGGTCTGTGAAGGTTTTTAACTGAATTGTGAGCCACAATGAAGAGGGGGGCAGGATTACCAGGATTGACAAAGGTAGCAGCCAATCAGGAGCAGTCTAATATTTCATATTAATCTACCAGCTAAATTTAAATCAGTCAGAAAATAAACTGATATCTTCTTCAGTTTTCCCTTTAAAAAAAATATATTCTATATGAACAATTGAATAAATTCAAAGCAGAAATAGACAGTTTCCTAGAAGTAAAGGGAATTAGGGGTTACGGGGAGCGGGCAGGAAATTGGACATGAATTTAGATTTGAGGTTAGGATCAGATAAGCCATGATCTTATTGAATGGTGGAGCAGGCTCGAGGGGCCGATTGGCCTACTCCTGCTCCTATTTCTTATGTTCTTATGTTCTTAATTTTTGTTTTACTCTTTAAATATCGACAAAATATATTACAGGCAGGTGTTGTTTGATGGTTAATCACAGATGTTGTTTGGCTGTTGATCACAGGTGTGTTTGACTGTTAAGATCAGGTGTTGTTTTATTGTTAATCATTGGTGTGGTTGACTGTTAATTACAGGTACTGTTTGACTATTAACGACAGGTGTTGTTTGTTTGTTAATCACAGGTAATAGAATCATAGTAAATTTACGGCAAAGGAGGCCATTCGGCCCAAGGTGTCCGTGCCGGCCAAGAATGAGCCACCCAGCCTAATCCCACTTTCCAGCACTCGGTCCGTAGCTTTGAGGGTCGCGGCACTTCAAGTTTATATCCAGGTACTTTTCAAATGAGTTGAGGGTTTCTGCAGGTATTGTTTGACTGTTAATCGCAGGTTTGTTTGATTGTTAATCATAGGTATGTTTGACGGTCATTCACAGGTGTGTTTGACCTTTAGTCATAGGTGCTGATTGACTGTTAATCACAAACCTGTTTGACTGTTAATCACAGGTGTGTTTGGTCTTTAATCACAGGAGTAGTTTGATTGTAAATCAGAGGTATTGCTTGACTGTTAATCACAGGTGTTGTTTAAGTGTTAATCGCAGGTATTGTTTGACTGTTAATCACAGGTCTTATTGCATTGATATTCACAGGTGCTGTTTGACTGTTAACTACAGATGTGCTTGACCATTAATCACAGGTGTGTTTAATTGTTAATCACAGGTGGTGTTTCACAGTTAATCACAGATGTTGCTTGACTATTAATCACAGGTGTATTTGACCATTAATCACAGGTGCTGTTTGACTGTTAATCACAGGTGTTGTTTGATCATTAATCAGAGGCATTGTTTGACTGTTAATCACAGATGTGTTTGTCTATTAATCATAGGTGTGTTTGACCAATAACAGGTTCTGTTTGACTATTAATAACAGGTTCTGTTTGACTATTAATCGCAGGGGTGCTTTCACTGTTACACACAGGTGCGGTTGACCATTATTCACAGGTGCTCTTTGATTGTTAATCACGGGTGTATATGACTGGGTGTGTTTGACCATTAATCACAGGTATTGTTTGACAGCTAATCACAGATGATCTGTGATTATTAATCACAGGTATGTTTGATTGTTAATAACACATGCTCTTTGACTGTAATCACATGTGCTGTTTGACAGTTAATCACAGGTGTATTTGATTTTTGATCACAGGTGTAATTTGATTGATAATCACAGGTGCTTTCTGACTGTTAATCAAAAGTGCTGTTTGGCTGTTAATCACAAGTATGTTTCATTTTTTTATCATTGGTGCAATTTGATTGATAATCACAGGTGCTGTTTAACTGTGAATCACAGGTGTGTAGGACCATTAATCACAGGTGTTGTTTCATTTTTAATCACGGTTGTGTTTGCCCATTAATCACTGGTGTTGTTTGACTGTTAATCACAGATATTGTTTGACTGTTAATCACAGGTGTGATTGATTGTCATTCACAGGTGTGTTTGACCATTAGTCATAGGTGCTGATTGACTGTTAATCACAAACCTGTTTGACTGTTAATCACAGGTGTGTTTGGCCGCTAATTACAGGAGTAGTTTGATTATAAATCAGAGGCATTGTTTGACTGTTAATCACAGGTGTTGTTTGAGTGTTAATTGCAGGTATTGTTTGACTGTAAATCACAGGTGCTGTCTTAATGTTAATCACAGGCGTTATTGCACTGATAGTCACAGGTGCTGTTGGACTGTTAACCACAGATTTTTAATCACAGGTGTGTTTGACAGTTAATCACAGGCGTTTGACCAATAATTAAGGGTGCTGTTTGACCATTAATCATAGGCATTGTTTGACAGTTAATCACAGGTGGTGTGTGACTGTTAATCATAGGTGTGTTTGATTGTTAAAAACAGGTGCTCTTTAACTGTTAATCACTGATGCTGTTTGAAAGTTAATCACAGGTGTGTTGTGACCATTAATTTCAGATGTGTTTTAAAGTTAATCACAGGCGTTTGACTGTTAATTAAAGGTGCTGATTGACTATTAATTGCAAGTGTGTTTGATTTGTTTATCACAGGTGCAATTTGATTGATAATCACAAGTGCTGATTGACTGTTAATCATGGGTGTTTAGGACCATTAATCACAGGTGTGCTTTGTTTGTTAATCACGGTTGTGTTTAATTGTTAATCACAGGTGTATTTGACCAGTTGTGTTTGACCATTAATCACAGGTGCTGCTTGACTGTTAATCACAGGTATGTTTGACTGTTATTAATCATTGGTATGTTTGACCGTCTTTCACAGGTGTGTTTGACCGTTAGTCATAGGTGCTGTTTGACTGAAAATCACAGGTGTGTTTGACTATTAATCACAGGTGTTGAATGAGTGTTAATCACAGGTGTGCTTGATTGTTAATCACGTGCTGGTTCACTGTTAATCACAGATGTTGTTTGACTATTAATCACAGGTGTGTTTTGACCATTAATCACAGGCAGTGTTTGACAGTTAATTGCAGGTGATGTGTGACTGTTAGTCATTGTTGTGTTTGATTGTTAATAACAGGTGCTCTTTGAATGTTAATGACAGGTGTGTTGGGACCATTAATCTCAGGTCTGTTTTACAGTTAATCACAGGCGTGTTTGATTTTTAATCATAAGTGCAGTTTGACTGATAATCATAGGTGCGTTTGCTATTTTATCACAGGTGCAATTTGATTATTAATTACTGGTGTTGTTTGACTGTTAATCACAGGTGTGTAGGACCATTAATCACAAGTGCAGTTTGATTGTTAATCACAGATATGTTTGACTGTTAATCACATGTATTGCTTGTCTGTTAATCACAGGCATTGTTTGACTGTTAATCATAGGCGTGTTGTTTGACGGTCATGCACAGGTGTGTTTGACCATTAATCATAAGTGCGGTTTGACTGTTAATCAAAGATTTGTTAGACTGTTAATTACAGGTGTGTTTGACCATTAATCACAGGTATCGTTTGATGATTATTCAGAGGCATTGTTTGAGTATTAATCACAGATATGTTTGACTGTTAATCAAAGGTGTGTTGGGACCATTAATCTCAAGTGTGTTTTACAGTTAATCACAAGCGTGTTTGATTTTTAATCACAGGTGCTGTTTGACTGTTATCAAAGTTGCTGTTTGACTGTTAATCACAGGAATGTTTGATTTTTAATCACAGGTGTGTTTGACCATTAATCACAGGCATTGTTTAACAATTAATCACAGGTGATGTGTGACTGTTAATTACAGTTGTATTTGATTGTTAATAACAGGTGCTCTTTGACTGTTAATCACAGGTGTGTTTTACAGTTATTTGATTTTTAATCACAAGTGCAGTTTGACTGATAAGCACAGGTGATGTGTGGCTGTTAATCACAGGAGTGCAATACCATTAATTGCAGGTGCTGTTTGTTTGTTAACCACAAGTGTATTTGACCAGTTGTGTTTGGCCATTAATCACAGGTGTTATTTGACTGATAATCACAGGTACTGTTTGACTGTTAATCACAGGCGTGTTTGACCATTAATCGCAGGTGCTGTGTGATTATTAATCAGAGGCATTGTTTGACTGTTAATCACAGGTGTTGTTTGAGTGTTAATCACAGATATGTTTGACTGTTTATCATACGTGTGTTTGACGGTCTTTCACATGTATGTTTGACCATTAGTCGTAGGTGTTGTTTGACTGATAATCACAGGTGTGTTTGACAGTTAATCACAGATGATGTGTGACTGTTAATCATAGGTATGTTTGTTTGTTAATCACAGGCGTGTTTGACCATTAACCATAGGTGCTGTTTGACTGTTAATCAAAGGTTTGGTTGACTGTTAATTATAGGTGTGTTTAACCGTTAATCACAGGTGCTGTTTGACTGTTAATCACAAGTCTCTTTGACTGTTAATCACAGGTGTGTTTGTCTATTAATCAGAGGTGTGTTTGACCATTAATAACAGGTTCTGTTTGACTATTAATCGCAGGGGTGCTTTCACTGTTACACACAGGTGCGGTTGACCATTATTCACAGGTGCTGTTTGTTTGTTAATCACAGTTTTGTTTGACCATTAATCACACGTGCTATTTGACTGTTAGTCACAGGTGTTGTTTGTTTGTTAATCACAGTTTTGTTTGACAATTAATCACATGTGCTATTTGACTGTTAATCACAGATGTATTTGATTTTTTTATCACAGATGCAATTTGATTGATAATCACAGGTGTTGTTTGTTTGTTAATCTCTGTTGTGTTTAATTGTTAATCACAGTTGTATTTGACCAGTTGTGTTTGACATTTAATAACAGGCGCTGCTTGACTGTTAATCACAGGTGCTGCTTGACTGTTAATCACAGGTATGTTTGACTGTTATTAATCATAGGCATGTTTGACGGTCTTTAACAGGTGTGTTTAACTGTTAGTCATAGGTGCTGTTTGACTGATAATCACAGGTGCGTTTGACTATTAATCACAGGTATTGAATGACTGTTAACCACATGTGTGTTTTGACCATTGATCACAAGCATTGTTTGACAGTTAATTGCAGGTGATGTGTGACTGTTAATCTTGTTATGTTTGATTGTTAATAACAGGTGCTCTTTGAATGTTAATGACAGGTGTGTTGGGACCATTAATCTCAGGTCTGTTTTACAGTTAATCACAGGCGTGTTTGATTTTTAATCATAAGCGCAGTTTGACTGATAATCACAGGTGTGTTTGCTATTTTATCACAGGTGCAATTTGACTATTAATTACTGGTGTTGTTTGACTGATAATCACAGGTGTGTAGGACCATTAATCACAAGTGCAGTTTGATTGTTAATCACAGATATGTTTGACTGTTAATCACATGTAGTGTTTGTCTATTAATCACAGGTATTATTTGACTGTTAATCATAGGCGTGTTGTTTGACAGTCATGCACAGGTGTGTTTGACCATTAATCATAAGTGCGGTTCGACTGTTAATCAAAGATTTGTTAGACTGTTAATTACAGGTGTGTTTGACCGTTAATCACAGGTATTGTTTGATGATTATTCAGAGGCATTGTTTGAGTATTAATCACAGACATGTTTGACTGTTAATCACAGGTGTGTTGGGACCATTAATCTCAAGTATGTTTTACAGCTAATCACAAGCGTGTTAGATTTTTAATCACAAGTGCAGTTTGACTGATAATCACAGGTGCTGTTTGACTGTTAATCAAAGTTGCTGTTTGACTGTTAATCACAGGAATGTTTGATTTTTAATCACAGGTGTGTTTGACCATTAATCACAGGCATTGTTTGGCAATTAATCACAGGTGATGTGTGACTGTTAATTATAGTTGTATTTGATTGTTAATAACAGGTGCTCTTTGACTGTTAATCACAGGTGTGTGTGACCATTAATCTCAGGTGTGTTTTACAGTTACTCACAGGCGTGTTTGATTTTTAATCACAAGTGCAGTTTGACTGATAAGCACAGGTGATGTTTGACTGTTAATCACAGGAGTGTAGTACCATTAATCGCAGGAGCTGTTTGTTTGTTAATCACAAGTGTATTTGACCTGTTGCGTTTGGCCATTAATCACAGGTGTTGTTTGACTGATAATCACAGGTACTGTTTGACTGTTAATCATAGGCGTGTTTGACAGTCATTCACGGGTGTGTTTGACCATTAGTCACAGGTGTGTTTGACCATTAGTCACAGGTGCTGTGTGATTATTAGTCAGAGGCATTGTTTGACTGTTAATCACAGGTGATGTTTGAGTGTTAATCACAGATATGTTTGACTGTTAATCACAGGTGATATTGCAGTGATATTCACAGGTACTGTTTGACTGATAACTACAAATGTGTTTGACTGTTATTCACAGGTGTTTTTGACCGTTAATCACAGGTACTGTTTGTTGATTATTCAGAGGCATTGTTTGAGTATTAATCGCAGGTGTTGTTTGAGTGTTAATCACAGATATGTTTTACTGTTAATCACAGGTGTGTTGGGACCATTAATCTCAAGTATGTTTTACAGTTAATCGTTGGTGTGTTTGATTTTTAATCACAAGTGCAGTTTGACTGATAATCACAGGTGCTGTTTGACTGTTAATTAAAGGTGCTGCTTGACTATTAATCACAGATGTGCTTTCACTGTTACGCACTAGTGTGTTTGACCATTGATCACAGGCGTTGTTTGACTGTTAATCACAGGGCTTTTTGGCTCTTAATCACAGGTGTGTTTGACCGTTACTCATAGGTATAGTTTGATGATTATTCAGAGGCATTGTTTGAGTATTAATCACAGGCGTTGTTTGACTGTTAATTAAAGGTGCTGTCTGACTATTAATCACAGATGTGCTTTCACTGTTACGTACTAGTGTGTTTGACCATTAATCACAGGCGTTGTTTGATTGTTAATCACAGGGCTTTTTGACTGTTAATCACAGGTGTGTTTGACTGTTAATCACAGGTGTTGTCTGAGTGTTAATCGCTGATATGTTTGATTGTTAGTCATAGGTATTTTTCGACTGTTAATCGCAGGTGTTGTCTGAGTGATAATCACAGATATGTTTGACTGTTATTTGCAGTTAATGTTTGACTGTTAATCACAGGTTTGTTGGGACCATTAGTCTCAAATGTGTTTTACAGTTAATCACAGGCTTGTTTGAATTTTAATCACAAGTGCAGTTTGACTGATAATTAAAATTGCTCTTTGACTATTAATCACAGGTGTACTATCACTGTTAGGCACCGGTGTGTTTGACCATTAATCACAGGTGCTGTTTGACTGTTAATAACAGGTGCTATTTGAAAGTTAATCGCAGGTGTATTGCAACCATTATTCTCAGGTGTGTTTTACAGTTAATCGCAGGCGTGTTTGATTTTTACTCACAAGTGCAGTTTGGCTGATGATCACATGTGCTGATTGACTGTTAATCAAAGGAATGTTTGACTTTTAATCACAGGTTCTGTTTGATTGTTAATCACAGGTGATGTGTGACAGTCAATCATAGTTGTATTTGATTGTTAATAACAGGTGCTCTTTGACTGTTAATCACAGGTGTGTTGTGACCATTAATCTCAGGTGTGTTTTACAGTTATTCACGGGCGTGTTTGATTTTTAATCACAAGTGCAGTTTGACTGATAAGCACAGGTGATGTTTGACTGTTAATCACAGGAGTGCAGTACCATTAATCACAGGTGCTGTTTGTTTGTTAATCACAAGTGTATTTGACCAGTTGTGTTTGGCCATTATTCACAGGTGTTGTTTGACTGATAATCACAGGTACTGCTTGACTGTTGATCACAGATATGTTTGACTGATAATCACAGGTATTGTTTGACTGTTAATCATAGGTGTGTTTGACAGTCATTCACGGGTGTGTTTGACCGTTAATCACAGGTGCTGTGTGATTATTAGTCAGAGGCATTGTTTGACTGTTAATCACAGGTGTTGTTTGGGTGTTAATCACAGATATGTTTGACTGTTAATCACAGGTGTTATTTCACTGATATTCACAGGTACTGTTTGACTGTTAACTACAGATGTGTTTGATTGTTATTCACAGGTGTGTTTGACCATCAATCACCAGTATTGTTTGATGACTATTCAGAGGCATTGTGTGAGTATTAATCACAGGTGCTCTTTGAGTGTTAATCGCAGATATGTTCGACTGTTAATCACAGGTGTGTTGGGACCATTAATCTCAAATATGTTTTACAGTTAATCACAAGCATGTTTGATTTTTAATCACAAATGCAGTTTGACTGATAATCACAGGTAATGTTTGACTGTTAATTAAAGGTGCTGTTTGACTATTAATCACAGGCGTGCTTTCACTGTTACGCACTAGTGTGTTTGACCATTAATCACAGGTGCTGTTTGATTGTTAATCACTGGTGTGTTTGACCATTAATCACAGGTGATGTTTGAGGATTAAACAGAGGCATTGTTTGACTGTTAATCACAGGTGTCGCTTGGCTGTTAATCATAGATATGTTTCAATGTTAATCATAGGTATTGTTTGACTGTCGCAGGTGTTGTTTGATTGTTAATCACAGATATGTTTGACTGTTAATCACAGGTATTTGACTGTTAACCACAGGTGTTATTGCACTGATATTCACAGGTACTGTTTGACTGTTAACTACAGATGTAATTGACTGTTAATCACATGTGTGGTTGATTGTTAATCACAGGTGTGTTTGATTGTTAATCACAGGTGCTGGTTCACAGTTAATCACAGATTAACAGGTGTGTTTGAAAGTTGATCATAGGTAATACCATTATTCAAGAAGGGGAGTAGGGAAAAACCAGGGAACGACAGGCCAGTGAGCCTAACATCAGTGGTAGGAAAATTATTGGAAAAAATTCTGAAGGACAAAATTAGTCTCCACTTGGAGAAGCAAGGATTAATCAGGGATAGTCAACAAGGGAAGATCATGTCTGACTAATTTGATTGAATTTTTTGAGGGGGTGACTAGGCGTGTGGATGAGGGTAACGCAGTGGATGTGGTATACATGGATTTCAGTAAGGCCTTCGATAAAGTCCCCCACAGGAGACTGGTCAAGAAGGTACGAGCCCATGGAATCCAGGGTGCCTTGGCACTTTGGATACAAAACTGGCTTAGTGGCAGAAGGCAGAGGGTGATGGTCGAAGGTTGTTTTTGTGACTGGAAGCCTGTGGCCAGTGGGGTACCACAGGGATCGGTGCTGGGTCCCTTGCTGTTTGTGGTCTACATTAATGACTTGGATATGAATGTAAAAGGTATGATCAGTAAGTTCGCTGATGATACAAAAATTGGTAGGGTGGTAAATAGCGAGGAGGATAGCCTCAGTCTGCAGGACGATATAGATGGATTGGTCAGATGGGCGGAACAGTGGCAAATGGAATTTAACCCGGAAAAGTGCGAGGTGATGCACTTTGGAGGGACTAACAAGGCAAGGGAATACATAATGAATGGGAGGACCCTAGGCAAGACAGAGGGTCAGAGGGATCTTGGTGTGCAAGTTCACAGATCCCTGAAGGCGGCGGAACAGGTAGATAAGGTGGTAAAGAAGGCATATGGGATACTTGCCTTTATTAGCCGAGGCATAGAATATAAGAGCAAGGAGGTTATGATGGAGCTGTATAAAACACTGGTTAGGCCACAGCTGGAGTACTGTGTGCAGTTCTGGTCGCCACACTACAGGAAGGATGTGATCGCTTTGGAGAGGGTGCAGAGGAGATTCACCAGGATGTTACCAGGACTGGAGCGCTTCAGCTATGAAGAGAGACTGGGAAGATTGGGTTTGTTTTCCTTGGAGCAGAGGAGGCTGAGGGGGGACATGATTGAGGTGTACAAAATTATGAGGGGCACAGATAGGATGGATACTAAGGAGCTTTTTCCCTTCGCTGAGGGTACTATAACAAGGGGACATAGATTCAAGGTAAAAGGCGGGAGGTTTAGAGGGGATTTGAGAAAGAACTTTTTCACCCAGAGTGTGGTTGGAGTCTGGATCTCACTGCCTGAAAGGGTTGTGGAGGCAGGAACCCTCACAACATTCAAGAAGCATTTGGATGAGCACTTGAAATGCCATAGCATACAAGGCTACGGACCAAATGCTGGAATATGGGATTAGAGTAGACAGGGCTGATGGCCGGCGCGGACACGATGGGCCGAAGGGCCTCTATCCGTGCTGTATAACTCTATGACTCTATGACTCTAGGTGTGTTTTGACCATTAATCTCAGGTGCATTTGACTGTTAATCACAGGTGTGTTTGTTTTTTAATCAGAGGTGCGTTTGACCATTAATCACAGGAGTTGTTTGACAGATAATCACAGGTGATGTGTGGACAGTTAATCTTAGGTGTGTTTGATTGTTAATAACAGGTGTTCGTTGAGTGTTAATCACAGGTGCTGATTGAAAGTTAATCACAGGTGTGCTGTGACCATTAATCTCAGGTGTGTTTTACAGTTAATCACAGACATGTTTGACTGTTAATCATAGGCATGTTTGACGGTCATTCACAGGTGTGTTTGACCATGAGTCATGGGTGCTGTTTGACTGGTAATCACAGGGGCTGTTTGACTGTTAATCACAGGTGTTGTTTGATTATTAATCAGAGGCATTGGTTAACTGTTAATCACAGGTGTTATTGCACTGATATTCACAGGTGCTGTTTGACTGTTAACTACAGATATGTTTGACCGTTAGCCACAGGTGTTGAATGACTGTTAAT
The DNA here is from genome assembly GCF_035084215.1 of Heptranchias perlo. Taxonomy (NCBI): domain Eukaryota; kingdom Metazoa; phylum Chordata; class Chondrichthyes; order Hexanchiformes; family Hexanchidae; genus Heptranchias; species Heptranchias perlo. The sequence continues at coordinate 34,716,174 of NC_090356.1, read as the reverse complement.
CACAGGTGTGTTTGATTGTTAATCACAGGTGCTGGTTCACAGTTAATCACAAATGTTGTTTGACTATTAATCACAGGTGTGTTAATCATAGGTGTGTTTTGACCATTAATCTCAAGTGCATTTGATTTATAGTCACAGGTGCTGTTTGACTGTTAATCATGAGTGTGTAGGACCATTAATCACAGGTGTTTTTTGTTTGTTAATCATGGTTGTGCTTGACGATTAATCAAAGGTGTTGTTTGACAGTTAATCACATATGATGTGTGTCTGCTAATCATAGGTGTGTTTGATTGTTAATAACAGGTACTCTTTGACTGTTAATCACAGGTGCTGTTTGCAAGTTAATCACAGGTGTGTTGGGACTATTAATCTCAGGTGTACTTTACAGTTAATCTCAGGCTTGTTTGATTTTTTATCACAAGTGCTGTTTGACTGTTAATCATAGGCGTATTTGACCAGTTTTGTTTGACCATTAACCACAGGTGTTGTTTGACTGGTAATCAGAGGTATTGTTTGACTGTTAATCACAGATATGTTTGGCTGGTAATCACAGGTATTGTTTAACTGTTAGTCACAGGTGTCTTTAACCATTAATCATCGGCGTGTTTGACGGTCATTCTCAGGTGTGTTTGACCATAAATCATAAGTTCTGTTTGACTGTTAATCAAAGGTTTGTTTGACTGTTAATCGCAGGTGTTGGTTGATGATTAATCAGATGCATTGTTTGACTGTTAATCACAGGTGTTGTTTGAGTGTTAATCACAGGTGTTGTTTGAGCATTAATCGCAGATATTTTTGACTGTTAGTCACAGTTATTGTTTGACTATTAATCACAGGTGTGTTGGGACCATTAAACTCAAGTGTGTTTTACAGTTAATCACAGGCGTATTTGATTTTTAATCACAAGTACAGTTTGAGTAATAATCACAGGTGCTGTTTGAAAGTTAATCAAAAGTGCTGTTTGACTGTTAAACACAGGTATGTTTGATGTTTTATCAAAGGTGCAGGGGCTGTCCCCTCTCGGCGTGGCTGATGACACTGGTTAGAAACCCACGCACACCTGCACAGCTGGCCTATAATGAAAGCCATGCTACCGCACACATCGTAGAGCACACCATAGGCCGCTTCAAACAACGCGTCCGCTGCCTGGACCGGCCTGGAGGAGCCCTGCAGTACTCCCCTGAGCGGGTGGGCAGATTCGTGGTGGCCTGCTGCATGCTGCACAACCTCGCCATCATGGGGGACTAGCCATTGCTACCAATGATTGGAGAAGACCCTGAGCCAGAGGTGGAGGAGGAGGAGGCTGAGGAGGAAGAGGTGGAGGAGCAGGAGGAGGAAGAGGCTGAGGAGGAACAGGAGGAGGAGGGGGTGGAGCCAGAAGAGGAAGTGGAGGAAGACGCACGGGTGCAGCAAGAACCACACACCTTGTCTGCGAGGGCTCTGTGTGCTCGCCTGATCCGTGCCCACTATCAATAATTGGAACTACATCCCCCAACTCACCAACAGTCCTACATTCCCCACCCTTCCTCTCCCACAAGACAATCAAATCGTCCTCCATCTGATTACACATTGGTTTCCCTCTCAGCTCATTGCGTAAATAAAAACCACCACCAAATGCAAAATCAAAGTCACTTTTATCAGTAAGTAAATGAAATTATGGAAACATAACAGAACTATTCCCCCTTGTGCATTCCCTTAGTGCCTGTTGTCCGTCTGCCTTCACTGATCCTAGAGCTCCTATGAGGTGCTTCCCAGTAGCTGCTGACCTTCAATTGAGGAGTGTGCAGATGGCCTTGGAGGACGACCTCGAGCAGCTCTGGGCCGGGAGGGCCCGGCTTCAGACTGCACCATTTCAGCATGGGCTGCAGCAGTCCGGCCTGGCTGGCCGAGAGGCAACAACAGGAGCACTGGCGGAGTGGCAGGGTGGGAGCAGGAATGCTGTCGTCCTGAGAGAAGACAGCAGGTCCGACTGCCATGGCGCCACTGCCACTCTCCCGGGGCGGTGCCTCAGTAATCCTGGTGATCAGCTGGAGAACGGATTGCTGGAGTGCTGTGATGCCCTGGAAGCCCCGTTCCACAGTGGTCCCCAGACCCATGATAGCAGCAGTCTGAGCTCCGAATGCAGCAGTCAGACCTTGGATGGCATCAGTTTGTGCTGCAATGGAAGCTGAGACATCAGTCATCAGACGCTGCATCATGGTGGGTTCCACAGGTGCACTGATGGAGGTGACCACCCGTTCCATGTGGGAAAGGATGGGCTCCAAGCTCTGCGCAAAGCCCTGCGCCAAGTTGGAGCTGGACTCCTCCATGCCCCTTCTCATTGTGCCCAGGCTTTCTGGCAGGTTTTCCAGTGCCCCAAGCATTTGTTGGTGTACGCCCATCAGCCGTCTTCTGTAGCCTGGCCCATCGAAGTCCTCATCTGACTCCTCGGTAGCAGAACTAGTGAGTGACCTCGCCCTCCGGCGAATGGCTCCTGTGGTATCCGTTCCCCCCGCCCCGGCTCCTGTGCACTTGTGCTCGGTGTCTCACCACGTGCAGATCACTCCTCTAACCTAACCTCTAAAGGACGCGCAGTGTCAGTCTCTGAGCTGGTGAAAGCAAGTGTGAGATCGAGTGACGGTGTGGCTTCAGTGTCCCCCGCCTCCTCCTCCCCTTCCTCTTCCCTCCCCCTCCTCCTCCTCCTCGGAGGGTGCCGTCACGTGTTCTTGGATACCTGCAATGACAAAGGAAAACAGGTTGAGTTGTGGAGTGGGGAGAGGAGCAAGTAAGAGGGGTGTGCTGACAGCATGTGCAGCACGTGAGTCAGGAAAGATTATGGGAGGAGGGAGATGTGGGAAAGGAGAAGGAGCATTAGATATGCAGAGACCCCCTCCACCGGGACCTTCAGCGTGGCATGTTATGAAGGCTGCAGCGATGGCCCGCCCAATTATCCGGAGTACGGTCTCCTCTAGGGGGGTGAGGATGTGTAAATGTGCCCGTCCACCCTCAGGTCCCTCCTGCTGCCGGCTGTTATGCGCCACCTTCTCCAGCAAGACAGAGGACAGTGTGTCAGTGAGTGTCCTGCAAGGTGTGTGGGTGATGTGCCTGTCATGGTCGAATAGCTGCCAGTTTGTATGACTTGTGAGTGGTGGTCGTGTGGCCTGCAAGTGTGACACTATGTGTGGGTGAGATGCAGCATGCCGAGTGCAGCATTGTGTATGGATGGGCAGTGTTTGTTGGTGGGTGGGTGACGGGGAGCGGTGGTTCAGTTGGTTGGATGTGCCACTTGACACTTGCATTCACTCACCATGACCACTTGTGTCAAATCATTGAACTTCTTTCGGCACTGCACCCACGTGTGTGGTGCAATGCTCCTGGCGTTTACTTCCTATGCAGAGCCTGCCAATGCCCGCGGAGCTGCAGACTGGAGGGTCTCCGGCCACTCTGCGGGTACATGTTGGCCCTCATTTCGTCCACCCTTTACACCAGGGCCTCCAGAGCATCATCGGAGAAGTGCGGAGCCCCCTCTCGTGCCGCTCCAGCTATCCTCCAGGCCATCTTTCCCTCTTGTAAGTAAGCTGTGCACCTGCCATTTGAAATGTGCACCTGCACCTTTAAGTAGTGCAGGCTGCTGATGACGTGCGTTGTGCACGCCCCATTTCCAACTTCCTCATTCTCCATGCAGAGGCTGCACGGGGATATCATGGGAAGTAGCAGGCAGCACGAAGTTCAAGTCCTGCCTGTGGTGGGTGTGGGGTGGGAGTGCATCACGATACCCCCGCCAGAAAACGGACCCTTCTCCAATTGTTCTCCCGTTGTGTTTGACTATTAATCACAGGGGCTGTTTGACTATTAATCACAGGGGCTGTTTGATTATTGATCACAGGGGTTGTTTGATTATTAATCACAGGGACTGTTTGACTATTGATCACAGGGTCTGTTTGACTATTGATCACAGGGGCTGTTTGATTATTGAGCACAGGAGCTGTTTGATTATTAATCACAGGGGCTGTTTGATTATTGATCACAGGGGCTGTTTGATTATTGATCACAGGGACTGTTTGACTATTAATCACAGGGGCTGTTAGACTATTGATCACAGGCAGCTATTGTTTGACTGTTAATCACAGGCGTGTTACGCACTGATGTGTTTGACCATTAATCACAGGTGCTGTTTGACTGTTCATCACAGGTGATGTGTGACTGTTAATCATAGTTATAGAGTCATAGAGTCATAGAGTTATACAGCACGGATAGAGGCCCTTCGGCCCATCGTGTCCGCGCCGGCCATCAGCCCTGTCTACTCTAATCCCATATTCCAGCATTTGGTCCGTAGCCTTGTATGCTATGGCATTTCAAGTGCTCATCCAAATGCTTCTTGAATGTTGTGAGGGTTCCTGCCTCCACAACCCTCTCAGGCAGTGAGTTCCAGACTCCAACCACCCTCTGGGTGAAAAAGTTCTTTCTCAAATCCCCTCTAAACCTCCCGCCTTTTACCTTGAATCTATGTCCCCTTGTTATAGTACCCTCAACGAAGGGAAAAAGCTCCTTAGTATCCATCCTATCTGTGCGCCTCATAATTTTGTACACCTCAATCATGTCCCCCCTCAGCCTCCTCTGCTCCAAGAAAAACAAACCCAATCTTCCCAGTCTCTCTTCATAGCTGAAGCGCTCCAGCCCTGGTAACATCCTGGTGAATCTCCTCTGCACCCTCTCCAAAGCGATCACATCCTTCCTGTAGTGTGGCGACCAGAACTGCACACAGTACTCCAGCTGTGGCCTAACCAGTGTTTTATACAGCTCCATCATAACCTCCTTGCTCTTATATTCTATGCCTCGGCTAATAAAGGCAAGTATCCCATATGCCTTCTTTACCACCTTATCTACCTGTTCCGCCGCCTTCAGGGATCTGTGAACTTGCACACCAAGATCCCTCTGACCCTCTGTCTTGCCTAGGGTCCTCCCATTGTGTTGGATTGTTAATATCAGGTGCTCTTTGACTGTTATTCACAGATTCTGTTTGAAAGTTAATCACAGGTATGTTGGGCCATCAATATCAGGTGTGATTTACAGTTAATCGCTGGTGTGTTTGATTTTTAATCACAGGGACTGTTTGACTGATAATCACAGGTACTGTTTGATTATTGATCACAGGGGCTGTTTGACTATTGATCACAGGGGCTGTTTGACTATTAATCACAGGGACTGTTTGACTATTGATCACAGGGGCTGTTTGACTATTGATCACAGGGGCTGTTTGACTATTGATCACAGGGGCTGTTTGATTATTGATCACAGGGGCTGTTTGATTATTAATCACAGGGAATGTTTGACTATTGATCACAGGGGCTGTTTGACTATTGATCACAGGGGCTGTTTGATTATTGATCACAGGGGCTGTTTGATTATTGATCACAGGGGCTGTTTGATTATTGATCACAGGGACTGTTTGATTATTGATCACAGGGACTGTTTGACTATTAATCACAGGGGCTGTTAGATTATTGATCACAGGGACTGTTTGACTATTAATCACAGGGGCTGTTAGATTATTGATCACAGGGGCTGTTAGACTATTGATCACAGGGGCTGTTTGATTATTGATCACAGGGGCTGTTTGATTATTGATCACAGGTGTGTAGGACCATTAATCACAGGTGTTGTTTGTGTTTTAATCACAGATTTGTTTGACTGTTAGTCGCAGCTATTGTTTGACTGTTAATCACAGGCGTGTTACGCACTGATGTGTTTGACCATTAATCACAGGTGCTGTTTGACTGTTCATCACAGGTGATGTGTGACTGTTAATCATAGTTGTGTTGGATTGTTAATAACAGGTGCTCTTTGACTGTTATTCACAGATTCTGTTTGAAAGTTAATCACAGGTATGTTGGGCCATCAATATCAGGTGTGATTTACAGTTAATCGCTGGTGTGTTTGATTTTTAATCACAAGTGCAGTTTGACTGATAATCACAGGTACTGTTTGACTGTTAATCAGAGGTGCTGTTTGACTGTTAAACACCGGTCTGTTTGATTTTTTATCAAAGGTGCAATTTGATTGATAATGTTTGACTGTTAATTACAGATATTGTTTGACTGTTAATCACGGGTGTGTTTGACTGTTATTCATAGGCGTGTTTGACGGTCATTCACAGGTGTGTTTGAACATTAGTCACAGGTGTTGTTTCATTATTAATCAGAGGCATTGTTTGACTGTTAATCACAGGTGTTATTGCACTGATATTCACAGGCACTGTTTGACTGTTTACTGCAGATGTGTTTGACCGTTAATCACAGGTGCTGAATGACTGTTGTTCACAGTTGTGTTTGATTGTTAATCACAGGTGCTGGTTCACAGTTAATCACAGATGTTGTTTGCCTATTAATCACAGGTGTGTTTGAAAGTTAATCATAGGTGTATTTTGACCATTCATCTCTGGTGCATTTGATTGATAATCACAGGTGCTGTTTGACTGTTAATCGCAACTGTGTAGGACCATTAATCACTGGTGATGTTTATTTATTAATCACGGTTGTGTTTGACTGTTAATCAGAGGTGTATTTGACCAGTTGTGTTTCACAGGTGTTGTTTGATTGGTAATCACAGGTATTGTTTGACTGTTAATCACAGGTGTGTTTGACTGTTAATCATAGGTGTGTTTGATGGTCATTCACAGCTGCGTTGGACCATTAGTCATAAGTGCAGTTTGACTGTTAATCATAGGTGTTGTTTGAGTGTTAATCACAGATATGTTTGACTGTTAATCGCAGGTATTGTTTGACTGTTAATCACAGGTGTTGTTGTACTGATATTCACAGGTGCTGTTTGACTGTTAACTATAGATGTGTTTGACCGTTAATCACAAGGATTGAATAACTGTTAGTCACAGGTGTGTTTGATTGTTAATCTCAGGTGCTTTTTGACAGTTAATCACAGGTTTTGTTTGAGTGTTAATCGCAGGTATTGTTTGACTGATAATCATCGGTGCTGTTTGACTGTTAACGACAGATGTATTTGATCATTAATCAAAGGTGTTGAATGACTGTTAGTCACAGGTATGTTTGAATGTTAATCGCAGGTGACCTTTGACTCTTAATCACAGTCGATGTTTGATATTTAATCACAGGTGTGTTTGACTGTTAATCACATCTATTGTTTGACTGTCAAGCACAGGTGTGTTTGATTTTTATTCACAGGTGCAGTTTGACACATAATCACAGTGCCTCTTGACTGTTAACCACAGGTGTGTAGGACCATTAATCACAGGTGTTGTTTGTCTGTTAATCACATCGGCTATTTGACTGTCAAGAACAGGTATTGTTTGATTTTTAAACAATGGTGCTGTTTGACTGCTGTTTGACTGCTGTTTGACAGGTGTGTTTGCCCATTAATCTCAGGTGTGTTTTACTGTTTGACTGTTAATCACAGGTGTGTAGGACCATTAATCACAGATGTTGTTTGTTTGTTAAGCATGGTTGTGTTTGATTGTATTTGACCAGGTGTGTTTGACCATTAGTTAGAATTTTTTTGACTGTTACTCCCAAGTGCCGTTCACTGTTAATCACAGGTGTGTTGATTAAAAGTCAAACAGAACCTGTAATTAACAGTCAAACTCCTATGATTAAGTGAAATTACACGTCAAACAGCACCTGTCATTAACAATCAAACAGTCGAACAACACCTGTGAATGAAATTCAAACACACCTATGATCAACAGTCAAACAACATTAGTGATTACCAGTGAAACAACACCTGTGAATAACTGTCAAACACACCTGTGATTTACAATCTAGCAACACTTGTGATTAACAGTGAAACACCAGCTGTGATTAACAGTTAAAAAGCACCTGTGATTAATGGTCAAACACACCTGTGATTAATAGTGAAACAGCATCCGGGCTTAGCAATCAAACAACACCTGTGTCCAAGAGTCAATGAGCACCTGTGATTAACAATCAAACAGATGCGATTGTGTTTGACCGTTAATCACAGGTGCTGTTTGACTGTTAATCATGAGAGTTGTTTGTCTATTAATCACAGGTGTATTTGATGGTTAATCACAGTTGTGTTTGAAAGTTAATCATAGGTGTGATTGACTGTTGCTATTTGACTGTTAATTACAAATGTTGGTTCAAGGCGTGCTTGAAAGTTAATCGCAGGTGCGTTTGAACAATAATCGCAGGTGCGTTTGAACATTAATCGCAGGTGCGTTTGAACATTAATCGCAGGTGCGTTTGAACAATAATCGCAGGTGCGTTTGAACAATAATCGCAGGTGCGTTTGAACAATAATCACAGGTGTGTTTGAACATTAATCGCAGGTGCGTTTGAACAATAATCGCAGGTGCGTTTGAACAATAATCGCAGGTGCGTTTGAACAATAATCGCAGGTGCGTTTGAACAATAATCACAGGTGCGTTTGAACAATAATCGCAGGTGCGTTTGAACAATAATCACAGGTGCGTTTGAACATTAATCGCAGGTGCGTTTGAACAATAATCACAGGTGCATTTGAACAATAATCGCAGGTGCGTTTGAACAATAATCGCAGGTGCGTTTGAACAATAATCACAGGTGCGTTGGAATGTTATTCACAGGTGTGTTTGATTTTTAATCACAGGTGGTTTGTTAATCACAGGGGCTGCTTGACTATTAATCACAGGTGTATTTGACTATTAATCATAGGTGTATTTGACTATTAATCACAGGTGTGTTTGAAATTTAAACATAAGTGTGTTTGACTGTTAATCGCTGGGGCTGTTTGATTGTTAATCACAGGTGATGTTCCAACATTAATTACTGGTGTTGTTTGATTGTAAGCGCTATATTGGGCTGTGTGGAGCCCGTTGTTTCAGCGCTACACAGTCTCTCTGACATCCAAGATGGCGTCTTGGATGCACACGCACATTTCCTGCATGACGTGTGCCGGACGCGATCTTGGTATAGGAGTTTGCGCAGGCGCAGATAACGAACGCTGGAATCATGTAAAGTAGGGAGAAAATGGCTTCAATCAGTGTGCAACGCTGATTCAAGTGATACACACCATTTTAGGACTTAACGCTCAACTAATTGCACAGTCTTAACCCCGACCATCTGAACGTGTCTTAGAATGCCTGGAGGACCCCCCACCAGTCCTATTTAAAGGGACCATGCAGGATTTACAGATTAGTGGCTGGATTATTGCTTCTGGCTGCCGAGACATTTGTAACTGTTTTTGGAGGTCTCCTAGACTTCAATACTAGGACGCAGGGACATAGTCTAACATTTAGAGCCAGGACATGCAGGAGTGAAGTTAGGAAATGCTTCTACACGCAAAGGGTGGGAGATGTTTGGAACGCTCTTCTGCAGACACAGTTGATGCTAGCTCACTTGTGAATGTTAAATCTGAGATTGATAGATTTCTGTGAACCAAGGGTATTAAGGGATATGGGGCTAAGACGGGTATATGGAGTTAGGTCACAGGTCCACCATGATCTCATTGAATGGTGGAACAGGCTCGGGGGGCTAAATGCCACTTGCTGCCTCTTGATAAGCAGCACCTTCTCCTGCAAGAAAGCGGGAGGTGTGTCTGAGTGATGTGCCTGTCATGGTTGAATAGCTGCCAGTGTGTGTGGCCTGTGAGTTGTGGGTGGCCGGCTTGCAACAGTGGTAATTTGTAAGGGTGAGAGGAAACATCTGATTGGAAGAGTTGAGTACTGATGGAAAGAGTTTGTTGGTATGTGGGTGATGGGGGTGTAGTGTGTGGTGTAGTTGGTCGGAGACACCACTTGACAGTTGACCTCACTCACCCTGACCACTCATGTCAGAGCATTGAACTTCTTCCTGCACTGCATCCATGTCCATGATGCTGTGCGTCTGGCATTGACTTCATCCCCCGCTGCCTCCCACTGTCTTTTGGATATATGTCTGGAGGGCCTCTTGTTGCTCACCCCCCGCCCCCGCCTCCCCCCCCCCCCCACCGCGGATAAAGGATGTCCCTCCTTCTGTCAACCTCTTGCACCAAGGTATCTAGTGCATCAGTAGAGAACCTTGATGCATGGACTCTCACAGGCCTGGTACCAACTCAGATCGGCAGGTTGGTGAGGTCTGGTGTGCAGATTGGAGGATGTGGGATTTAGTAGTGCGCAACCTTTATTCAATGTTTTAACATAAATCACCAGTGTGTAAACGTAAGGATGGGCCCTGCATCTGTGTTTTACATGTGCGATGTCTGATCTCTGTTCAGACTCAGTGGAGACAGTAGACTGTTATTTTCAGCAAATAACAGGTACCCAGCTACCTTTAAGAGATTTCTAAGAAACATCCTCCCTTTAAGAGATTGAGCTCCCCCTGGTGATGGAAAGTGTGAATTGCATTGATTCTACGTGCAAGTCCCGGAATGGAATGTTGATTACAGGTAAGTCCTTGGGCCGGCTGAATCTTGCGTCCTGCCTGTGCGGGGTCATTGGACGTGGGGTAACAGCTCATCACACTACCCGCGCCCAAAAACGGCCCTTATCCAATGTTTCCCCCTTAATCTCAGAAGTTTTTTGACTCTTATTCCTAAGTGCCTTTCATTGTTAATCACAGGTGTATTGATTAACAGTGAAACAATACCTGTGATTAACAATGAAACAACATGCGATTCACTGTAAACAGCACCTGTGATTAACGAACAAACACACCTATGACTAACAGTCAAATACACCTGCGATTAACAGTCAAATAGCAGCTGTGATTAACAGTCAAACATACCTGGGATTCACCATCAATCACACCTCCGAATAACAGACAAACAACTCCTGTGATTAACAGTCAAACAGCACCTGTGAATGAAATTCAAACAGACCTATGATCAACAGTCAAACAATATTAGTGATTACTAATGAAACAACACCTGTGATTAACTGTTAAGCAGCACCTGTGATTTAATAGTCAAACACACCTGTGATTAACAGTCAAACACACCTGTGATTAACAGTGAACCAACACCTGTGATTAACTGTTAAACAGCACCTGTGATTATCAAACACACCTGTGATTAATAGTGAAACAACACCTGTGCTTAACAATCAAACAGCTGTAATTAACAATCAAACAACACCCGTGACCAAGTGTCAAAGAGCACCTGTGATTAACAATCAAACACACCTGTGACTGTGTTTGACCCTTAATCACAAGTGCTGCCTGACTGTTAAACACAGGTGTGTTTGATGGTTATTCACAGTTGTGTTTGAAAGTTAAACACAGGTGTGTTTTACTGTTAATCACTGGTGCTGTTTGACTGTTAATCATAGGTATGTTTGATTGTTGATAATAGTTGCTCTTTGACTATTAATCAAAGGTGCTATTTGACAGTTAATTACTGGTATTGGCTCACAATTAATCACAGGTGCACTTGAAAGTTAATAGCAGGTGTGTTTCACCATTAATCTCAGGTGTGTTTCAATGTTAGTCTCAGGTGTGTTTGATTTTTAATCACAAGTGCTGTTTGACTGTTAAACACGGGTGCTGCTTGACTGTCAATCACAGATGTGTTTGATGGTTAATCACAGGTGTGTTTGAAAGTTAAACACAGGTATGTTTGGCTGTTAATTACTGGTCTGTTTGACTGTTAATCACAGGTGTAGGTTGATTGTTAATCGCAGGTGCTGTTTAACTGTTAATCGGAAATATGTTTGACTGTCAATCACAGATGTTGATTGACTGTTAATCAAAGCAGCTATTTAACTGTTAATCACAGATGTTGGAAAGCAGTTAATCAAAGGTATGTTTGATGGTCAATCACAGGCGTGTTTGACTGTTAATCACTGGTGCTGTTTGACCATTAATCACTGGTGCTGTCTAACTGTTAATCACAGGTGTTGTTTGACTGTTAATCTCAGAGGTTTTTTGACTATTATTCCCAAGTGCATTTCATTGTTAATCACAGGTGTGTTGATTAAACGTCAAACAACACCTGTGATTAACAAACAGAATCTGTGAGATTAGCACTCAAACATAATTGTGGTTAACAGTCAAACACACCTGTGTTTTAAAGTCAAACACGTGATTAATATTCAAACAACACTTGTGATTAACAGTGAAACAACACGTGATTCACGGTAAACAATACCTGTGGTTAACGAGCAAACACACCTGTGACGATCACACACACCTGTGATTAACAGTCAAACACCTATGATTAACAGTGAAACTACATGTCAAACAGCACCTGACATTAACAACCAATCACACCTGTGACTAACAGTCAAACACACTTGTGATTAACAGTCAAATAGCAGTTGTGATTAACAGTCAAGCACACCTGGGATTCACCATCAATCACACCTCTGAATAACAGACAAACAACTCCTGTGACTAACAGTCAAACAGCACCTGTGAATGAAATTCAAACACACCTATGATCAACAGTCAAACAACATTAGTGATTACCAGTGAAACAACACCTGTGATTAACTGTTAAACAGCACCTGTGATTAATGGTCAAACACACATGTGATTAATAGTGAAACAGCACCTGTGCTTAACAATCAGCTGTAATTAACAATCAAACAACACCCATGACCAAGTGTCAAAGAGCACCTGTGATTAACAATCTAACACACCTGTGATTGTGTTTGACCCTTAATCACAAGTGCTGCCTGACTGTTAAACACAGGTGTATTTGACTGTTAATCACTGGTGCTGTTTGACTGTTAATCATAGGTGTGTTTGATTGTTAATAACAGTTGTTCTTTGACTGTTAATCAAAGGTGCTATTTGACTGTTAATTATGGGTGCTGGTTCACAATTAATCACAGGTGTGCTTGAAAGTTAATAGCAGGTGCGTTTGACCATTAATCTCAGGTGTGTTTGAAAGTTAATCATAGGTGTATTTTGACCATTCATCTCTGGTGCATTTGATTGATAATCACAGGTGCTGTTTGACTGTTAATCGCAACTGTGTAGGACCATTAATCACTGGTGATGTTTATTTATTAATCACGGTTGTGTTTGACTGTTAATCAGAGGTGTATTTGACCAGTTGTGTTTCACAGGTGTTGTTTGATTGGTAATCACAGGTATTGTTTGACTGTTAATCACAGGTGTGTTTGACTGTTAATCATAGGTGTGTTTGATGGTCATTCACAGCTGCGTTGGACCATTAGTCATAAGTGCAGTTTGACTGTTAATCATAGGTGTTGTTTGAGTGTTAATCACAGATATGTTTGACTGTTAATCGCAGGTATTGTTTGACTGTTAATCACAGGTGTTGTTGTACTGATATTCACAGGTGCTGTTTGACTGTTAACTATAGATGTGTTTGACCGTTAATCACAAGGATTGAATAACTGTTAGTCACAGGTGTGTTTGATTGTTAATCTCAGGTGCTTTTTGACAGTTAATCACAGGTTTTGTTTGAGTGTTAATCGCAGGTATTGTTTGACTGATAATCATCGGTGCTGTTTGACTGTTAACGACAGATGTATTTGATCATTAATCAAAGGTGTTGAATGACTGTTAGTCACAGGTATGTTTGAATGTTAATCGCAGGTGACCTTTGACTCTTAATCACAGTCGATGTTTGATATTTAATCACAGGTGTGTTTGACTGTTAATCACATCTATTGTTTGACTGTCAAGCACAGGTGTGTTTGATTTTTATTCACAGGTGCAGTTTGACACATAATCACAGTGCCTCTTGACTGTTAACCACAGGTGTGTAGGACCATTAATCACAGGTGTTGTTTGTCTGTTAATCACATCGGCTATTTGACTGTCAAGAACAGGTATTGTTTGATTTTTAAACAATGGTGCTGTTTGACTGCTGTTTGACTGCTGTTTGACAGGTGTGTTTGCCCATTAATCTCAGGTGTGTTTTACTGTTTGACTGTTAATCACAGGTGTGTAGGACCATTAATCACAGATGTTGTTTGTTTGTTAAGCATGGTTGTGTTTGATTGTATTTGACCAGGTGTGTTTGACCATTAGTTAGAATTTTTTTGACTGTTACTCCCAAGTGCCGTTCACTGTTAATCACAGGTGTGTTGATTAAAAGTCAAACAGAACCTGTAATTAACAGTCAAACTCCTATGATTAAGTGAAATTACACGTCAAACAGCACCTGTCATTAACAATCAAACAGTCGAACAACACCTGTGAATGAAATTCAAACACACCTATGATCAACAGTCAAACAACATTAGTGATTACCAGTGAAACAACACCTGTGAATAACTGTCAAACACACCTGTGATTTACAATCTAGCAACACTTGTGATTAACAGTGAAACACCAGCTGTGATTAACAGTTAAAAAGCACCTGTGATTAATGGTCAAACACACCTGTGATTAATAGTGAAACAGCATCCGGGCTTAGCAATCAAACAACACCTGTGTCCAAGAGTCAATGAGCACCTGTGATTAACAATCAAACAGATGCGATTGTGTTTGACCGTTAATCACAGGTGCTGTTTGACTGTTAATCATGAGAGTTGTTTGTCTATTAATCACAGGTGTATTTGATGGTTAATCACAGTTGTGTTTGAAAGTTAATCATAGGTGTGATTGACTGTTGCTATTTGACTGTTAATTACAAATGTTGGTTCAAGGCGTGCTTGAAAGTTAATCGCAGGTGCGTTTGAACAATAATCGCAGGTGCGTTTGAACATTAATCGCAGGTGCGTTTGAACAATAATCGCAGGTGCGTTTGAACAATAATCGCAGGTGCGTTTGAACAATAATCGCAGGTGCGTTTGAACAATAATCACAGGTGTGTTTGAACATTAATCGCAGGTGCGTTTGAACAATAATCGCAGGTGCGTTTGAACAATAATCGCAGGTGCGTTTGAACAATAATCACAGGTGGGTTTGAACATTAATCGCAGGTGCGTTTGAACAATAATCGCAGGTGCGTTTGAACAATAATCGCAGGTGCGTTTGAACAATAATCACAGGTGCGTTTGAACATTAATCGCAGGTGCGTTTGAACAATAATCACAGGTGCGTTTGAACATTAATCGCAGGTGCGTTTGAACAATAATCACAGGTGCATTTGAACAATAATCGCAGGTGCGTTTGAACAATAATCGCAGGTGCGTTTGAACAATAATCACAGGTGCGTTGGAATGTTATTCACAGGTGTGTTTGATTTTTAATCACAGGTGGTTTGTTAATCACAGGGGCTGCTTGACTATTAATCACAGGTGTATTTGACTATTAATCATAGGTGTATTTGACTATTAATCACAGGTGTGTTTGAAATTTAAACATAAGTGTGTTTGACTGTTAATCGCTGGGGCTGTTTGATTGTTAATCACAGGTGATGTTCCAACATTAATTACTGGTGTTGTTTGATTGTAAGCGCTATATTGGGCTGTGTGGAGCCCGTTGTTTCAGCGCTACACAGTCTCTCTGACATCCAAGATGGCGTCTTGGATGCACACGCACATTTCCTGCATGACGTGTGCCGGACGCGATCTTGGTATAGGAGTTTGCGCAGGCGCAGATAACGAACGCTGGAATCATGTAAAGTAGGGAGAAAATGGCTTCAATCAGTGTGCAACGCTGATTCAAGTGATACACACCATTTTAGGACTTAACGCTCAACTAATTGCACAGTCTTAACCCCGACCATCTGAACGTGTCTTAGAATGCCTGGAGGACCCCCCACCAGTCCTATTTAAAGGGACCATGCAGGATTTACAGATTAGTGGCTGGATTATTGCTTCTGGCTGCCGAGACATTTGTAACTGTTTTTGGAGGTCTCCTAGACTTCAATACTAGGACGCAGGGACATAGTCTAACATTTAGAGCCAGGACATGCAGGAGTGAAGTTAGGAAATGCTTCTACACGCAAAGGGTGGGAGATGTTTGGAACGCTCTTCTGCAGACACAGTTGATGCTAGCTCACTTGTGAATGTTAAATCTGAGATTGATAGATTTCTGTGAACCAAGGGTATTAAGGGATATGGGGCTAAGACGGGTATATGGAGTTAGGTCACAGGTCCACCATGATCTCATTGAATGGTGGAACAGGCTCGAGGGGCTAAATGCCACTTGCTGCCTCTTGATAAGCAGCACCTTCTCCTGCAAGAAAGCGGGAGGTGTGTCTGAGTGATGTGCCTGTCATGGTTGAATAGCTGCCAGTGTGTGTGGCCTGTGAGTTGTGGGTGGCCGGCTTGCAACAGTGGTAATTTGTAAGGGTGAGAGGAAACATCTGATTGGAAGAGTTGAGTACTGATGGAAAGAGTTTGTTGGTATGTGGGTGATGGGGGTGTAGTGTGTGGTGTAGTTGGTCGGAGACACCACTTGACAGTTGACCTCACTCACCCTGACCACTCATGTCAGAGCATTGAACTTCTTCCTGCACTGCATCCATGTCCATGATGCTGTGCGTCTGGCATTGACTTCATCCCCCGCTGCCTCCCACTGTCTTTTGGATATATGTCTGGAGGGCCTCTTGTTGCTCACCCCCCGCCCCCGCCTCCCCCCCCCCCCCCACCGCGGATAAAGGATGTCCCTCCTTCTGTCAACCTCTTGCACCAAGGTATCTAGTGCATCAGTAGAGAACCTTGATGCATGGACTCTCACAGGCCTGGTACCAACTCAGATCGGCAGGTTGGTGAGGTCTGGTGTGCAGATTGGAGGATGTGGGATTTAGTAGTGCGCAACCTTTATTCAATGTTTTAACATAAATCACCAGTGTGTAAACGTAAGGATGGGCCCTGCATCTGTGTTTTACATGTGCGATGTCTGATCTCTGTTCAGACTCAGTGGAGACAGTAGACTGTTATTTTCAGCAAATAACAGGTACCCAGCTACCTTTAAGAGATTTCTAAGAAACATCCTCCCTTTAAGAGATTGAGCTCCCCCTGGTGATGGAAAGTGTGAATTGCATTGATTCCACGTGCAAGTCCCGGAATGGAATGTTGATTACAGGTAAGTCCTTGGGCCGGCTGAATCTTGCGTCCTGCCTGTGCGGGGTCATTGGACGTGGGGTAACAGCTCATCACACTACCCGCGCCCAAAAACGGCCCTTATCCAATGTTTCCCCCTTAATCTCAGAAGTTTTTTGACTCTTATTCCTAAGTGCCTTTCATTGTTAATCACAGGTGTATTGATTAACAGTGAAACAATACCTGTGATTAACAATGAAACAACATGCGATTCACTGTAAACAGCACCTGTGATTAACGAACAAACACACCTATGACTAACAGTCAAATACACCTGCGATTAACAGTCAAATAGCAGCTGTGATTAACAGTCAAACATACCTGGGATTCACCATCAATCACACCTCCGAATAACAGACAAACAACTCCTGTGATTAACAGTCAAACAGCACCTGTGAATGAAATTCAAACAGACCTATGATCAACAGTCAAACAATATTAGTGATTACTAATGAAACAACACCTGTGATTAACTGTTAAGCAGCACCTGTGATTTAATAGTCAAACACACCTGTGATTAACAGTCAAACACACCTGTGATTAACAGTGAACCAACACCTGTGATTAACTGTTAAACAGCACCTGTGATTATCAAACACACCTGTGATTAATAGTGAAACAACACCTGTGCTTAACAATCAAACAGCTGTAATTAACAATCAAACAACACCCGTGACCAAGTGTCAAAGAGCACCTGTGATTAACAATCAAACACACCTGTGACTGTGTTTGACCCTTAATCACAAGTGCTGCCTGACTGTTAAACACAGGTGTGTTTGATGGTTATTCACAGTTGTGTTTGAAAGTTAAACACAGGTGTGTTTTACTGTTAATCACTGGTGCTGTTTGACTGTTAATCATAGGTATGTTTGATTGTTGATAATAGTTGCTCTTTGACTATTAATCAAAGGTGCTATTTGACAGTTAATTACTGGTATTGGCTCACAATTAATCACAGGTGCACTTGAAAGTTAATAGCAGGTGTGTTTCACCATTAATCTCAGGTGTGTTTCAATGTTAGTCTCAGGTGTGTTTGATTTTTAATCACAAGTGCTGTTTGACTGTTAAACACGGGTGCTGCTTGACTGTCAATCACAGATGTGTTTGATGGTTAATCACAGGTGTGTTTGAAAGTTAAACACAGGTATGTTTGGCTGTTAATTACTGGTCTGTTTGACTGTTAATCACAGGTGTAGGTTGACTGTTAATCAAAGCAGCTATTTAACTGTTAATCACAGATGTTGGAAAGCAGTTAATCAAAGGTATGTTTGATGGTCAATCACAGGCGTGTTTGACTGTTAATCACTGGTGCTGTTTGACCATTAATCACTGGTGCTGTCTAACTGTTAATCACAGGTGTTGTTTGACTGTTAATCTCAGAGGTTTTTTGACTATTATTCCCAAGTGCATTTCATTGTTAATCACAGGTGTGTTGATTAAACGTCAAACAACACCTGTGATTAACAAACAGAATCTGTGAGATTAGCACTCAAACATAATTGTGGTTAACAGTCAAACACACCTGTGTTTTAAAGTCAAACACGTGATTAATATTCAAACAACACTTGTGATTAACAGTGAAACAACACGTGATTCACGGTAAACAATACCTGTGGTTAACGAGCAAACACACCTGTGACGATCACACACACCTGTGATTAACAGTCAAACACCTATGATTAACAGTGAAACTACATGTCAAACAGCACCTGACATTAACAACCAATCACACCTGTGACTAACAGTCAAACACACTTGTGATTAACAGTCAAATAGCAGTTGTGATTAACAGTCAAGCACACCTGGGATTCACCATCAATCACACCTCTGAATAACAGACAAACAACTCCTGTGACTAACAGTCAAACAGCACCTGTGAATGAAATTCAAACACACCTATGATCAACAGTCAAACAACATTAGTGATTACCAGTGAAACAACACCTGTGATTAACTGTTAAACAGCACCTGTGATTAATGGTCAAACACACATGTGATTAATAGTGAAACAGCACCTGTGCTTAACAATCAGCTGTAATTAACAATCAAACAACACCCATGACCAAGTGTCAAAGAGCACCTGTGATTAACAATCTAACACACCTGTGATTGTGTTTGACCCTTAATCACAAGTGCTGCCTGACTGTTAAACACAGGTGTATTTGACTGTTAATCACTGGTGCTGTTTGACTGTTAATCATAGGTGTGTTTGATTGTTAATAACAGTTGTTCTTTGACTGTTAATCAAAGGTGCTATTTGACTGTTAATTATGGGTGCTGGTTCACAATTAATCACAGGTGTGCTTGAAAGTTAATAGCAGGTGCGTTTGACCATTAATCTCAGGTGTGTTTCAATGTTAGTCTCAGGTGTGTTTGATTTTTAATCACAAGTGCTGTTTGACTGTTAAACACGGGTGCTGCATGACTGTCAATCACAGATGTGTTTGAAAGTTAAACACAGGTGTGTTTGAAAGTTAAACACAGGTGTGTTTGGCTGTTAATCACTGGTCTGTTTGACTGTTAATCACAGGTATATTTGACCAGGTGTGGTTGGCCATTAATCACAGGTGTAGTTTGATTGTTAATTACAGGTGCTGTTTGACTGTTAATCAGCAATATGTTTGACTGTCAATCACAGATGTTGATTGACTGTTAATCAAAGGTGCTATTTAACTGTTAATCACAGATTAATGGTAGGACCATTAATCACAGGTGTTATTTGATAGTTAATCATGGGTGTGTTTGACTCACAGGTATGTTTGACCATTAGTCACAGTTGCTGTTTAACTGTAAATCACAGGTGTGTTGATTAAACGTCAAACAGCACCTGTGATTAACAATCAAACACACCTGTGATTAATATTGAAACAACACCTGTGATTAACAAACAGAATCTGTGAGATTAACACTCAAACACAATTGTGATTAACAGTCAAACGCACCTGTGTTTTAAAGGCAAACACCTTGATTAATATTCAAACAACACCTGTGATTAACAGTGAAATAACACGTGATTCATGGTAAACACCTGCAGTTAATGAGCAAACATACCTGTGCCAACCTGACAGTTAAACCGCATGTCAAACAGCACCTGACATTAACAACCAAACACACCTGTGATTAACAGTCAAATAGCAGCTGTGATTAACAAACACACCTGTGATTCACCATCAAACACACCTCTGAATAACAGACAAACAACTCCTGTGATTAACAGACAAACAACACCCGTAAATGAAATTCAAACATACCTATGATCAACAGTCAAACAACATTAGTGATTTCCAGTGAAACAGCACCTGTGATTAACTGTCAACAAGCACCTCTGATAAACAGTCAAACACACCTGTGATTAACAGTGAAACAGCACCTGTGATTAACAGTCAAATACAGCTGTAATTAACAATCACACCTGTGATTAATGGTCAAACACACCTGTGATTAACAGTTGAACAGCACCTGTGTTTAACAGGCAAATACACCTATAATTAACAATCAAATATCACCTGTGACCAACAATAAAAGAGTACCTGTGTTTGGCCCTTGATCACAAGCGCTGTTTGACTATTAATCACAGGTGTATTTGACTGTTAATCACAGGTGTTGTTGCACTGTTAATCACATGTGTGTTTGACTATTAGTCACAGGTGTTGTATGATTGTTATATCACAAGTGTGTTTGATTGCTAATCACAGGTGCTGTTTCACTGTTAAAGACTGATGTTTTTGACTGTTAAACACAGGCATGCATGAAGATTAATTACAGATGTTGTTTGACTGTTTGAATCATAGAATCATAGAAGTTAAAGAGGGGATTTAATAGAAGTGTTCAAAATCAAGAAGTGTTTGGATAAAGTAAATAAAGAGAAACTGTTCCCATTGGCAGAAGGTTCGAGAACCAGAGGGCACAGATTTAAGGTGATTGGCAAAAGAACCAAAGGCAACATGAGGAAAAACTTTTTTATGCAGCGAGTAATTATGACCTGGAATGCGCTGCCTGAAAGGGTGGTGGAAGCAGATTCAATCGTGGCTTTCAAAAAGGAATTGGATAAATACTTGAAGGGAAAAAATTTGCTATGGGGAAAGAGACTAACTGGAATGGGACTAACGGTATTGCTCTTACAAAGAGCTGGCACAGACTCAATGGGCCGAAGGGCTTCCTTCTATGCTGTAACCATTCTATGGTACTATGATTCTATGAGTTGTTTCAGTGTTAATCACAGGTGTGTTTCATCAATAATCTCAGATGTTGTTTCTCTGTTGATCACAGGTGTGATTGATTTTTAATTACATGTGCTGTTTGACTGTTAATCATCGGTGTGTTTCACTGTTTATCACAGTTGTTGTGTGCCTGTCAATCACAGGTATGTTAATCACAGGTGCTGATTGACTGTTAATCACAGGTGTGTTTGACTGTTAAACATAGGTGCTGTTTGTCTGCTAATGATATTTTGTTTCACTGTTAATCATAGAATTATAGAAAGTCACGGCACAGAAGGAGGCCATTCGGCCCATTGTGTCCATGCCGGCTGAAAAAGAGCCATCCAGTTTAATCCCGCTTTTCAGCATTTGGTCCATAGCCCTGTAGTTTACGGCACTTCAGGTGCACATCCAAGTACTTTTTAAATGAGTTGAGGGTTTCTGCCTCTACCGCCCTCTCAGGCAGTGAGTTCCAGACCCCCACCACCCTTTGGGTGGAAAAAATTCTCCTCAGCTCCCCTCAAATCCTTCTACCAATTACTTTAAATCTATGCTCCCTGGTCACTGACCTCTCTGCTAAGGGAAATAGGTCCTTCCTATCCACTCTATCTAGGCCCCTCATAACTTATACATCTCAATTAAATCTTCTCTCAAAGAAAACAACCCCAACCTATCCAATCTTTTCTCATAGCTAAAATTCTCCAGCCCTGGCAACATCCTCGTAAATCTCCTCTGTACCCTCTCCAGTGCAATCATAACTTTCCTGTAATGTGGTGACCAGAACTGTACGCAGTACTCAAACTGTGGCCTAACTAGTGTTTTATACAGTTCGAGCACAATCTCCCTGTTCTTGTATTCTATGCCTTGGCTAATAAAGGAAAGTATCCCATATGCCTTCTTAACCACCTTATCTATCTGTCCTGCTACCTTCAGGGATCTGTGGTCATGCACTCCAAGGTCCCTTTGTTCCTCTACACCTCTCAGTATCCTCCCATTTATTGTGTATTCCCTTGCCTTGTTTGCCCTCCCCAAATGTATTACCTCACACTTCTCTGGATTAAATTCCATTTGAAACTTTTCTGCCCACCTGACCAGTCCATTGATATCTTCCTGCAGTCTACAGCTTTCCTCCTCACTATCAACCACACGGCCAATTTTTATATCATCCGCAAACTTCTTGATCAAGCCCCCCTCATTCAAATCCAAATCATTACTTTATACCACAAAAAGCAAGGGACCCAATACTGAGCCTTGCAGAACCCCACTGGAAACAGGCTCCCAGTTGCAAAAACACCCGTCGACCATTACCCTTTGCTTCCTGCCACTGAACCAATTTTGGATCCAACTAGCCACTTTCCCTTGGATCCCATGGACTTTTACCTTTTTGACCAGTCTGCCATGTGGGACCTTATCAAAAGCCTTGCTAAAATCCATGTAGACTACATCAAATACACTACCCTCATCGACCTTCCTTGTTACCTCCTCAAAAAATTCAATCAAGTTAGTCAGACATGACCTTCCCTTAACAAATCCATGCTGACTGTCCTTGATTAACCCGTGCCTTTCTAAATGACGGTTTATCCTGTCCCTCAGAATTGATTCCAATAATTTGCCCACCACCGAGGTTAGACTGACTGGCCTGTAATTACTCGGTCTATCTCTTTCTCCCTTTTTAAACAACGGTACAACGTTAGCAGTCCTCCAATCCTCTGGCACCATGCCTGTAGCCAGGGAGGATTGGAAAATGATGGTCAGAGCCTCCGCTATTTCCTCCTTTGCTTCTCTTAACAGCCTAGGATACATTTCATCCGGGCCTGGCGATTTATCTACTTTCAAAGATGCTAAACCCCTTAACACTTCCTCTCTCACTATGTTTATCCCATCCAATATTTCACACTCCTCCTCCTTAACTACAATCTCTGCATCGTCCCCCTCTTTTGTGAAGGCAGACGCAAAGTATTCATTATGAACCATACCCACATCTTCCGCCTCCACACATAGGTTACCTTTTTGGTCTCTAATTGGCCCTACTCTTTCCTTAGTTATCCTCTTGCTCTTTATGTATTTATAAAACATTTTTGGGTTTCCCTTAATTTTACTTGCCAGTATTTTTTCATGCCCTCTCTTTGCTTTCCTACTTTCCTTTTTAATTTCACCCCTACACTTTCTATACTCCTCTAGGCTTTCTGCAGTATTGAGCTCTCGGTATCTGATATAAGCTTCCCTTTTTTGCTGTATCATACACTGTATGCTCCTTGACATCCATGGGCCTCCTGATTTGGCAGTCCCACCCTTTTTCTTTATGGGGACATTGTTCTGAACCCTCACAATCTCTCCCTAGAATGCCTCCCACTGCTCTGACACCAATTTGTCTATAAACAAGCACAGGTGGGTTTGACCGTTAATCACAGATGTTGATTGATTGCAAATCACAGGTGTATTTGACCAGGTGTGTTTGACCATTAATCGCAGGTGTTGTTTGATTGCTAATCACATGTGTGGTTTGACTGTTAATCACAGATGTGTTCGACTGTTAATCACAGGTATTGTTTGACTGATAATAACAAGTGTCGTTTCACTGTTTATCATATGTGTTATTTCACTGTTACTCACAGGTTGAGTTTGACTGTTAATCACAGGTGCGTTTGACCATTGATCAGAGGTGTTGGTCGACTGTTAATCACATGTTACTTGACTGTTAATCACAGGAGTGTTTCACATTGAATCACAGGTGTGTTTGACAGTCGGTCACAGGTGTTGGTTCACAGTTAATCACAGCTGCAGTTTGACTGTTAATCACAGGTGTTATTTGCTTGTTAATCACGGGTAGTTTAACCATTAATCACAGGTGTTGTTTGATTGTTAATCACAGGTGGTGTTTGACTGTTAATTACAGATGTGTTTGATGGTTAATCACAGGTGTGCTTGACTGCCGGTCACAGATTTAAAAAAATTATTCGTTTATGGGATGTGGGCGTCGCAGGCAAGGCCAGCATTTATTGCCCATCCCTAATTGCTCTTGAGAAGATGGTGGTGAGCCGCCTTCTTGAACCGCTGCAGTCCGTGTGGTGAAGGTTCTCCCACAGTGATGTTAGGAAGGGAGTTCCAGGATTTTGACCCAGCGACGATGAAGGAACGGCGATATATTTCCAAGTCGGGATAGTGTGTGACTTGGAGGGGAACGTGCAGGTGGTGTTGTTCCCATGTACCTGTTGCCCTTGTCCTTCTGGGTGGTAGAGGTCACGGGTTTGGGAGGTGCTGTCGAAGAAGCCTTGGCGAGTTGCTGCAATGCATCCTGTGGATGGTACACACTGCAGCCACTGTGCGCCGGTGGTGAAGGGAGTGAATGTTTAGGGTGGTGGATGGAGTGCCAATCAAGCGGGCTGCTTTGTCATAGAATCATAGAAGTTTACAACATGGAAACAGGCCCTTCGGCCCAACATGTCCATGTCGCCCAGTTTATACCACTAAGCTAGTCCCAATTGCCTGCACTTGGCCCATATCCCTCTATACCCATCTTACCCATGTAACTGTCCAAATGCTTTTTAAAAGACAAAATTGTACCCGCCTCTACTACTGCCTCTGGCAGCTCGTTCCAGACACTCACCACCCTTTGAGTGAAAAATTTGCCCCTCTGGACCCTTTTGTATCTCTCCCCTCTCACCTTAAATCTATGTCCCCTCGTTATAGACTCCCCTACCTTTGGGAAAAGATTTTGACTATCTACCTTATCTATGCCCCTCATTATTTTACAGACTTCTATAAGATCACCCCTTAACCTCCTACTCTCCAGGGAAAAAAGTCCCAGTCTATCTAACCTCTCCCTATAAGTCAAACCATCAAGTCCCGGTAGCATCCTAGTAAATCTTTTCTGCACTCTTTCTAGTTTAATAATATCCTTTCGATAATAGGGTGACCAGAACTGTACACAGTATTCCAAGTGTGGCCTAACTAATGTCTTGTACAACTTCAACAAGACATCCCAACTCCTGTATTCAATGTTCTGACCAATGAAACCAAGCATGCTGAATGCCTTCTTCACCACCCTATCCACCTGTGACTCCACTTTCAAGGAGCTATGAACCTGTACTCCTAGATCTCTTTGTTCTATAACTCTCCCCAACGCCCTACCATTAACGGAGTAGGTCCTGGCCCGATTCGATCTACCAAAATGCATCACCTCACATTTATCTAAATTAAACTCCATCTGCCATTCATCGGCCCACTGGCCCAATTTATCAAGATCCCGTTGCAATCCTAGATAACCTTCTTCACTGTCCACGATGCCACCAATCTTGGTGTCATCTGCAAACTTACTAACCATGCCTCCTAAATTCTCATCCAAATCATTAATATAAATAACAAATAACAGCGGACCCAGCACCGATCCCTGAGGCACACCGCTGGTCACAGGCCTCCAGTTTGAAAAACAACCCTCTGCAACCACCCTCTGTCTTCTGCCGTCAAGCCAATTTTGTATCCAATTGGCTACCTCACCTTGGATCCCGTGAGATTTAACCTTATGTAGCAACCTACCATGCGGTACCTTGTCAAAGGCTTTGCTAAAGTCCATGTAGACCACGTCTACTGCACAGCCCTCATCTATCTTCATGGTTACCCCTTCAAAAAACTCAATCAAATTCGTGAGACATGATTTTCCTCTCACAAAACCATGCTGACTGTTCCTAATCAGTCCCTGCCTCTCCAAATGCCCGTAGATCCTGTCTCTCAGAATACCCTCTAACAGCTTACCCACTACAGATGTCAGGCTCACCGGTCTGTAGTTCCCAGGCTTTTCCCTGCCGCCCTTCTTAAACAAAGGCACAACATTTGCTACCCTCCAATCTTCAGGCACCTCACCTGTAGCGGTGGATGATTCAAATATCTCTGCTAGGGGACCCGCAATTTCCTCCCTAACCTCCCATAACGTCCTGGGATACATTTCATCAGGTCCCGGAGATTTATCTACCTTGATGCGCGTTAAGACTTCCAGCACCTCCCTCTCTGTAATATGTACACTCCTCAAGACATCACTATTTATTTCCCCAAGTTCCCTAACATCCATGCCTTTCTCAACCGTAAATACCGATGCAAAATATTCATTCAGGATCTCACCCATCTCTTGTGGTTCCGCACATAGATGACCTTGTTGATCCTTCAGAGGCCCTACTCTCTCCCTAGTTACTCTTTTGCCCTTTATGTATTTGTAGAAGCTCTTTGGATTCTCCTTTGCCTTATCTGCCAAAGCAATCTCATGTCCCCTTTTTGCCCTCCTGATTTCTCTCTTAACTCTACTCCGGCAATCTCTATACTCTTCAAGGGATCCACTTGATCCCAGCTGCCTATGCATGTCATATGCCTCCTTCTTCTTTCTGACTCGGGCCTCAATCTCCCGAGTCATCCAAGGTTCCCTACTTCTACCAGCCTTGCCCTTTACTTTATAAGGAATGTGCTTACCCTGAACCCTGGTTAACACATTTTTGAAGGACTCCCACTTACCAGACGTCCCTTTGCCTGCCAACAGACTCTCCCAATCAACTTCTGAAAGTTCCTGTCCAATACCATCAAAATTGGCCTTTCCCCAATTTGGAATTTTAACTTTTGGGCCAGACCTATCATTCTCCATAGCTATCTTAAAACTAATGGAATTATGATCACTGGTCCCAAAGTGATCCCTCACTAACACTTCTGTCACCTGCCCTTCCATATTTCCCAAGAGGAGGTCAAGTTTTGCCCCCTCTCTAGTCAGGCCATCCACATACTGAATGAGAAATTCCTCCTGAATACACTCAACAAATTTCTCTCCATCCAAGCCCCTAATGCTATGGCTGTCCCAGTCAATGTTGGGAAAGTTAAAGTCCCCTACTATTACCACCCTATTTTTCTTGCAGCTGTCTGTAATCTCCTTACATATTTGCTCCTCAATTTCCCATTGACTATTTGGGGGTCTGTAGTACAATCCTATCAACGTGATCTCTCCCTTCTTATTTTTCAGTTCTACCCATATCGACTCCATGGGCGAACCCTCGGATATATCCCCTCTCACTACTGCCGTGATGTTCTCCCTAATCAAGAACGCAACTCCCCCTCCTCTCTTACCTCCTGCTCTATCTTTCCTATAGCATCTGTACCCTGGAATATTTAGCTGCCAGTCCTGCCCCTCCCTTAGCCATGTTTCAGTAATAGCTATAACATCCCAGTCCCATGTACCCATCCATGCCCTGAGTTCATCTGCCTTGCCCATCAGACTTCTTGCATTGAAATAAATGCAGTTTAATCTAGACTTCCCTTGGTCTTTGCCCTGCTTTCTCAGACCATCTGTCCGGTCATGTTTTGTACACTCTCCCTTACTGCCTTTTGTTTCTGTGACTTCCTGCATCGATTCCCATCCCCCTGCCACTTTAGTTTGAACCCTCCCCAACAGCACTAGCAAACACTCCCCCGAGGACATTGGTTCCAGTCCTGCCCAGATGCAGACCGTCCAATTTGTACTGGTCCCACCTCCCCCAGAACCGGTTCCAATGTCCCAGGAATTTGAATCCCTCCCTCTTGCACCATCTCTCAAGCCACGTATTCATCCTAGCTATCCTGTCATTCCTACTCTGACTAGCCCGTGGCACTGGTAGCAATCCTGAGATTACTACCTTTGAAGTCCTACTTTTTAGTTTAACTCCTAACTCCCTAAATTCAGCTTGTAGGACCTCATCCCGTTTTTTACCTATATCGTTGGTACCTATATGCACCACGACAACTGGCTGTTCACCCTCCCCCTCCAGAATGTTCTGCAGCCGCTCCGAGACATCCCTGACCCTTGCACCAGGGAGGCAATATACCATCCTGGAGTGTCGGTTGCGTCCACAGAAACGCCTGTCTATTCCCCTTACAATCGAGTCCCCTATCACTATAGCTCTGCCACTCTTTTTCCTGCCCTCCTGTGCAGCAGAGCCAGCCACGGTGCCATGAACCTGGCCGCTGCCACCTTCCCCTGGTGAGCCATCTCCCACAACAGTATCCAAAACGGTATACCTGTTTGAGAGGGGGATGGCCACAGGGGACCCCTGCACTACCTGCCTGCACCTCTTACTCTTCCTGGTGGTCACCCATTCACTTCCTGCCTGTACTGCCTTTACCTGCGGTGTGACCAACTCGCTAAACGTGCTATCCACGAGTTTCTCTGCATCGCGGATGCTCCACAGTGAGTCCACCCGCAGCTCCAGCTCCGAGATACGATCGGTCAGTAGCTGCAGGTGGACACACTTCCTGCACACATGGTCGGCAGGGACACTGGTAGTGTCCATGACTTCCCACATCTTGCAGGAGGGGCATATCACGGGTGCGAGGTCTGCTGCCATGATTTGCCTTAGCTTAGTTACCCCTTTTAAATTACGTTGAAATTTGAAAATGTTAACTATACCAGGGACTTCTTGAGTGTTGTTGGAGCTGCACTCATCCAGGCAAGTGGAGAGTATTCCATCACACTCCTGACTTGTGCCTTGTAGATGGTGGAAAGGCTTTGGGGAGTCAGGAGGTGAGTCACTTGCCGCAGATTACCCAGCCTCTGACCTGCTCTTGTAGCCAAAGTGGCTGGTCCAGTTAAGTTTCTGGTCAGTAAATCTCAGCTGTTGGTTGACTGTTTATCACATAGGAACATAGGAACAGGAGTAGGCCATTCAGCCCCTCGTGCCTGCTCCGCCATTTGATAAGATCATGGCTGATCTGTGATCTAACTCCATATACCTGCCTTTGGCCCATATCCCCTAATACCTTTGGTTGACAAAAGCTATCTATCTCAGATTTAAATTTAGCAATTGAGCTAGTATCAATTGCTGTTTGCGGAAGAGAGTTCCAAACTTCTACCACCCTTTGTGTATAGAAATGTTTTCTAATCTCGCTCCTGAAAGGTCTGGCTCTAATTTTTAGACTGTGCCCCCTACTCCTAAAATCCCTAACTAGCGGAAATAGTTTCTCTCTATCCACCCTATCTGTTCCCCTTAATATCTTATAAACTTCGATCAGATAACCCCTTAACCTTTGAAACTCTGTAGAATACAACCCCAATTTGTGTAATCTCTCCTCGTAACTTAATCTGATATAAGCTTCCCTTTTTTGCTGTATCATACATTGTATGCTCCTTGACATCCATGGGCCTCCTGATTTGGCAGTCCCACCCTTTTTCTTTATAGGGACATTGTTCTGAACCCTCACAATCTCTCCCTAGAATGCCTCCCACTGCTCTGACACCAATTTGTCTATAAACAAGCACAGGTGGGTTTGACCGTTAATCACAGATGTTGATTCATTGCTAATCACAGGTGGGAGACATTTTGGAATGTTTTTCTGAAGATGGCAGTTGATGCTAGCTCACTCGTGAAAGTTAAATCTGAGATTTATAGATTTCTGTGAACCAAGGGATATGGGGCTAAGGCAGGTATTTGGAGTGAGGTCACAGGTCCACCATGATCTCACTGAATGGTGGAACAGGCTTGAGGGGCTAAATACCACTGCCACTTGCGCCATCCTGATATGCGCCACCTTCTCCTGCAGGTAATTCCTCGGGTGGGCTGAAACTTGCGTCCTGCCTACGCGGGGGCCATTGAGCGGGGGGTAATCGCGCATCACGCTATCTGCGCCCAAAAACGCCCCTCGCCAATTTTTCCCCCTATGTGTTTGACTGTTAATCACAGGTATTGTTTGACTGATAATTACAAGTGTTGTTTGAATGTTTATCACGTGTTATTTCACTGTTACTCACAGGTTTAGTTTGACTGTTAATCACAGGTCTGCTTGGCTGTTAATCACAGGGGTATTTGACCAGGTGTGTTTGACAGTTAATCACAGGTGTTGTTTGATTGTTAATCACAGGTGCTGTTTGACGGTTAATTACAGATGTTCTTTGACTGTTAGAATCATAGAATCATAAAAGATTAAGATGAGATTGGCTAGAAATGCTCAAAATCATGAAGGGTTTAGATGAAGTAAATACTGAGAAACTGTTCCAGTTGGAAGGGTCGAGAATCAGAGGGCACAGTCTTAAGGTGATTGGCAAAAAAACCAAAGGCGACATGAGGAAAAACTTCTTTACGCAGCAAGTAATTATGATCTGGAATTTGCTGCCTGAAAGGGTGGTGGAAGCAGATTCAATCATGGCTTTCAAAAGGGAATTTGATAACTACTTGAAGGGAATAAATTTGCGGGGCTATGGGGAAAGAACAGGGGAATGGAACTAACTGGGTTGCTCCTACAAAGAGCCAGCACGGACTCAATGGTCCGAATGGTCTCCTTCTGTGCTGTTACCATTCTATGATTCTATGAGTTGTTTGACTGTTAATAACAGGTGTTGTTCGACTGTTAATAACAGGTGTGCTTGATTGTTAATCACAGGTGCTGTTTAACTGTTAATCACAGATTCTGATTGACTATTAATCATGTGTGTTTGACTATTAATCACAGGTGTGTTTGATTGTTAATCACAGGAGCCCTTTGGCTGTTGATCACAGGTGCTGTGTGTTAATTACTGGTGTGTTTGATGGTGAATCACAGGTGTGTTTGACCATTGATCAATGGTGCTGTTTGACAATTAACCACGTGTAGTTTAAATGTTAATCACAGGTGTGTTTTGACTGTTAATCACAGGTTCTGTTTGACTGTTTATCACAAGTGTGTTTGAAAGTTAATCACAGTTGTGTTTCACCATTAATCACAGGTGTGTTTGAAGGTTAATCACAGGTGAGTTTGATTGCCGGTCACAGATGTTGGTTCACAGTTAATCACAGGTGTTGTTTGACTGTTTATCACAGGTGTGCTTGAAAGTTAATCACATGTGTGTTTCAGCATTAGCCTCAGGTGCTGTTTGAATGTGTATCACAGGTGTGTTTGACAGTTAAACACAGGTGTGTTTGATTGTTAATCACGGATGTTGTATGACCATTAATCTCAGGTCTGTTTGACAGTTAATCACAGGTGTATTTGACTATTAATCACAGGCGTTGTTTGATTGTTAATCACAGGTACTGTTTGATGATTAATTACAGATGTTGTTTGAATGTGATAGAATCATAGAATCATAGAAGATTAAGATGAGATTTGCTAGAAGTGCTCAAAATTATGAAGGGTTTAGATGAGGTAAATACAGAGAAACTGTTCCCATTGGCGGAAGGGTCGAGAACCAGAGGACACAGACTGAAGGTGATTGGCAAAAGAACCAATAGCAATGTGAGGAAAAACTTTTTACACTGCGAGTGGTTATGATCTGGAATGTGCTGCCTGAAAGGGCGGTGAAAGTAGATTCAAACATGGCTTTCAAAAAGGAATCTGATAAATACTTGAAGGGAAAAAAATTGCGGGTCTACAGGGAAAGGACAGGGGAATGGGACTAACTGGGTTGCTCTTCCATGGAGCCAGCACAGGCTTAAAGAGCCGAATGGCCTCCCTCTGTGCTGTAGCCGTTCTATGATTATATGAGCTGTTTCACTGTTAATCACAGGTATGTTTGACTGTTAAGCACAGGTGTGTTCGACTATTAAGCACAGGTGTGTTCGACTATTAAGCACAGGTGTGTTCGACTATTAAGCACAGGTGTGTTCGACTATTAAGCACAGGTGTGTTCAACTATTAAGCACAGGTGTGTTCGACTATTAAGCACAGGTGTGTTCGACTATTAAGCACAGGTGCTGTTTGATTGTTAATCACAGGTGTTGTTTCACTGTTAATCACAGCTGTTATTTGACTATTAATCACAGGTGATGTTTGACTGTTAATCACATGAATGTTTGTTATTGAATCACAGATGCTGTTTGACAGTTAATCACATGTTGTTTCAATGTTATTCACAGGTGTGTTTGAAATTTAATCACAGTTATGTTCACCATTAACATCAGGTGTTGTTTGTCTGTTAATCAGAGATGTGTTTGACTGCCGGTCACAGATGTTGGTTCACAGTTAATCACAGGTTTGTTTGACGTTTACTCACAGGTGTTGTTTGTTTGTTAATCACGGGTGTGTTGGACCATTAATCACAGGTATATTTGACCAGGTGTGTTTGACCATTAATCACAGTTGTTGTTTGACTGTTAATCACATGTGTTATTTCAATGTCACAGTTGTGTTTCACCATTAATCTCAGGTGTTGCGTGTTAATCACAGGTGTGCTTGACGGTTAATTACAGATGGGTTTGACTGTTAGAATCAGAGAAGGCTAAGATGAGATTTGATAGAAGTGTTCAAAATCATTAAGTAAAGTAAATAAAGAGAAACTGTTCCCATTGGTGGAATGGTTGAGAACCAGGGGACTTAGATTTAAGGTGATTAGAAAAAAAATTAAAGGCGACATGAGGGAAAACTTTTTTTACGCAGCGAGTTGTGATCATCTGGAATGCGCTGCCTGAAAGGGCGGTGGAAGGAGATTCAACAGTGACTTTCAAAAAGGAATTTGATAAATATTTGAAGGGAAATAAATTTGCAGGGTTACAGGGAAAGAGTTTGGGAATGGGACTAACTGGATTGCTCTTTCAAAGAGCCAGCACAGGCTCAATGGGTCGAATGGCCTCCTTCTGTGCTGTAACCATTCCATGATTCTATGGGGAAAAAAATTGGCTAAAGGTCATTTTTGGGCGTGGGTAGCGTGATGAGCCAGAACCCCGCACGCAGGCAGCATGTGAACTTCATGCTGCCTGCTAATTATTATGATATCTCCGTGCAGCCAGTGCAGCCCACGCTGCTGAGAGGCTGCAGGGAGAATGAGGAAGTCAGAAATGGGGCGTGAACAGTCGCCGAGGATGGCTGGACCGGCATGAGAGAGTGCTCCACACTTCTCTGATGATGCTCTGGAGGCCCTGGTGTAAAGGGTGGACGAAAGGAGGGCTAATATGTACCCGCAGGGTGGTCGGAGACCCTCCAGACTGCAGCTCTGCGGGCATTGGCAGGCTGTGACGCAGGATGTGAACGCCAGGAGCATTGCACCACGCACGTGGGTGCAGTGCCGAAAGAAGTTCAATGTTTTGACACGAGTGGTCATGGTGAGTGAATGCAAGTGTCAAGTGGCACATCCAACCAACTGAACCACCGCTCCCCGTCACCCACCCACCAACAAACACTGCCCATCCATACACAATGCTGCACTCGGCATGCTGCATCACACCCACACATAGTACCACTCTTGCAGGCCACATAACCACCACTCACAAGCCAAACAAATTGGCAGCTATTCGACCATGACAGGCACATCACCCACACACCTTGCAGGACACTCACTGACACACTGTCCTCTGTCTTGCAGGAGAAGGTGACGCATAACCGCCGGCAGCAGGAGGGACCTGAGGGTGGACGGGCACGTTTACACATCCTCACCCCCCTAGAGGAGACCGTACTCCGGATAATTGGGCGGGCCATCGCTGCAGCTGTCATAACATGCCACGCTGGAGGTCCCGGTGAAGGGGGTCTCTGCATATCTAATGCTCCTTCTCCTTTCCCACATCTCCCTCCTCCCATAATCTTTTCTGACTCACGTGCTGCACATGCTGTCAGCACACCCCTCTTACTTGCTCCTCTCCCCACTCCACAACTCAACCTGTTTCCCTTTGTCATTGCAGATACCCAAGAACATGTAACGGCACCCTCCGAGGAGGAGGAGGAGGAGGAGGGGGAGGAGTAGGACACTGAAGCCACACCGTCACTCGATCTCACACTTGCTTCCACCAGCTCAGAGACTGACACTACGCGTCCTTTAGAGGTTAGGTTAGATGAGGGATCTGCATGTGGTGAGACACCGAGCACAAGTGCACAGGAGCTGGGGCGGAGGGAACGGACACCACAGGAGCCAGCTTGCTGGAGGGCGAGGTCGCTCACTAGTTCTGCTGTAGAGGAGTCAGCTGATGACTTTGATGGGCCAGGCTACAGAAGACGCTGATGGGCGTACACCAACAAATGCTTGAGGCACTGGAAAACCTGCCAGAAAGCCTGCGCACAATGAGAAGGGGCATGGAGGAGTCCAGCTCCAAATTGGCGCAGGGCTTTGCGCAGAGCTTGGAGCCCATCCTTTCCCACATGGAACGGGTGGTCACCTCCATCAGCGCACCTGTGGAACCCACCATGATGGCCAGTGTTGCGGCTTCCATTGCAGCACAAACCGATGTTTTCAAAGGTCTGCAAGCTACAGTTGCAGCTCAGACTGCTGCCTTGGAAGCTCAGACTGCTGCTATCGTGGCTCTGGGGACCACTGTGGAACGGGGCTTCCAGGGCATCACAGCACTCCAGCAATCTGTTCTCCAGCTGATCACCAGGATTGCTGAGGCACCGCCCCGGGAGAGTGGCAGTGGCGCCATGGCAGTCGGACCTGCTGTCCTCTCTCAGGATGACAGCATTCCTGCTCCCACCCTGCCACTCCGCCAGTGCTCCTGTTGTTGCCTCTCGGCCAGCCAGGCCAGACTGCTGCAGCCCATGCTGAGATGGTGCAGTCTGAAGCCGGGCCCTCCCGGCCCAGAGCTGCTCGAGGTCGTCCTCCACGGCCATCTGCACACTCCTCAATTGAAGGCCAGCAGTCTCTCACCACCCATGCTCCAGCCAATGGGGAAGCAACTCGTAGGAGCACTGGGATAGGTAAAGTCACATGAACAACCGGCAATGAGGGAATGTACAAGGGGGAATAGTTCTTTATGTTTCCATAATTTCATTTATTCATCGATAAAAGTGACTTTGATTTTGCATTTGGTGGTGGTTTTTATTTACGCAATGAGCTGAGAGGGAAACCAATGTGTAATCAGATGGAGGACGATTTGATTGTCTTGTGGTAGTGGAAGGGTGGGGAATGTAGGACTGTTGGTGAGTTGGGGGATGTAGTTCCAATTATTGATAGTGGGCACGGATCAGGCGAGCACACAGAGCCCTCGCAGACAAGGTGTGTGGTCCTTGTTGCACCCGTGCGTCTTCCTCCACCTCCTCTTCTGGCTCCATCCCCTCCTCCTCCTCCTCCTCCTCCTCAGCCTCTTCCTCCTTAGCCTCTTCCTCCTCAGCCTCCTCCTCCTCTACCTCTGGCTCAGGGTCTTCTCCAATCATTGGTGGCAAAGGCTGGTCCCTCATGATGGCGAGGTTGTGCAGCATGCAGCAGGCCACCACGAATCTGCCCACCCGCTCAGGGGAGTACTGCAGGGCTCCTCCAGAACGGACCAGGCAGCGGAAGCGTTGTTTGAAGTGGCCTATGGTGTGCTCTACGATGTTGCGTGTGGCAGCATGGCTCTCATTATTGGCCTGCTGTACACGTGTGCGTGGATTCCTGACTGGTGTCATCAGCCACGGCGTGAGGGGATAGCCCTTGTCGCCCAGTAGCCAGCCTTGACTTGCCGAGATGGGTGAAAGATAGCTGGCACATTGGACTGCCCCATGACGAAGGCTTCGTGACTGCTCCCAGGGTAGCGGGTATCGACCTCCATGATTCAATGTTTGTGGTCACACACCAGCTGCACATTGAGGCAGTGGAAGCCCTTTCGAAGACGGCCGAGTTGATGTGCGGGGCACGCAGGGCAATATGTGGGCAGTCCATGGCATCCTGCACCATGGGGAAGCCAGCAATGCGGGCGAACCCCCGTGCTCGCTCGTTCTGATTGTCTCTGTGGAGAGGGAAGGTGATGAACCTGTTCCTCATCTGGTACAGTGCGTCTGTGACCTCCCTTATGCAGCAGTGCACTGCACACTGCGAGATGTTGCACATGAGGCCAGCAGAGGTCTGAAATGATCCTGAGCCGTAGAAATTCAGCACCACGGTGACCTTCACAGCCCCAGGCAATGCTGTCCTCGCCCTGCTCTCAGGCTGCAGTTGTGGCCGCACCAGTTGACAGATCTCCATCATGGCCTCCTTGGTGAACCTCAGGCATCGGATGCAATCCTCCTCGGTCTTGTTGAGGTAACAGAATTCGTCCCAGAAGGCCCTCATTGGGTAGGGCCTCCTGCTCAGTGCCCTGCTCCTCCTCGTCCTCCGTCTCCTCGCAGCTTGACCTGCTGGGTGTGGCCTCTCTGCATGCTCCCAGTCGTACTCAATGCCCAGCGGGAGCCCTAGCAGACCGCCCGTTGTTGGCAGGAACCTTGTTCAACCAGGGTTGTAACTTTCCGACCCGTAAGGCAATACCTGCCAAACCACTCTCAAATGTAGTCTAGGAACTCTCAATAAGAACAGGGAGCTTCAAAAAACACTTCCTACTCCACCAGCAGCCAGAAGCAATAATCCAGCAACTAACCTGCAACACCTGCATGGCCCTTTAAATAGCGCCGGTGGGGAGTCCTCCAGGCACTGCAAGAAAGGTTTCGATGGTCGGGGTTAAGACTGTGCGTTGAGTGCCAAAATGTTGTCTATCACTTTAAATCAGCGTTGCAAAGTGATTGACTGTTAATCACAGGAGTGTTTGACTGTTAATCACAGGTGGTGTTTGACTGTTAATCACAGATGCTGATTGACTGTTAATCACAGGAGTGTTTGACTGCTAATCACAGGTGTGTTCAAATGTTAATCACAGGTGGTGTTTGACTGTTAATCACAGGTGTGTT
Source organism: Heptranchias perlo (assembly GCF_035084215.1). NCBI lineage: Eukaryota > Metazoa > Chordata > Chondrichthyes > Hexanchiformes > Hexanchidae > Heptranchias > Heptranchias perlo. The sequence continues at coordinate 34,679,544 of NC_090356.1, read as the reverse complement.
CAAATGTTAATCACAGATGCTGATTGACTGTTAATCACAGGTGTGTTTGACTGCTAATCACAGGTGTGTTTGAATGTTAATCACAGGTGCTGTTTGACTGTTGGTCACAGGTGCTGTTTGACTGTTAATCACAGGTGATGTTTGTTGATCACAGGTGTGTTTGACTGTTATTCACAGGTGTGTTCGAATGTTAATCACATGTGGTGATTGACTGTTAATCACAGATGAGACCGGGAAATTAATGGTGGGAAACATGGAGATGGCAAAAATGCTGAACAAATATTTTGTTTCAGTCTTTACAGTAGAGGACACTAAGAATATCCCAACACTGGACAAACAGGGGACTCTCGGGGGGGAGGAGCTAAATACGATTAAAATCACTCAGGAGATGGTACTCAGTAAAATAATGGGACTCAAGGCGGATAAATCCCCTGGACCTGATGGCTTCCATCCTAGGGTCTTGAGGGAAGTGGCAGTAGGGATTGTGGATGCTTTGGTGATAGTTTTCCAAAATTCCCTGGACTCAGGAGAGGTCCCGGCAGATTGGAAAACTGCTAATGTAACACCGTTATTTAAAAAGGGTAGTAGGCAGAAGGCTGGAAATTATAGGCCAGTTAGCTTAACATCTGTGGTGGGTAAAATTTTGGAGTCTATTATTAAGGAGACAGTAACGGAACATTTAGATAAGCATAATTTAATAGGACAAAGTCAGCATGGCTTTATGAAGGGGAAGTCATGTCTGACAAATTTGCTTGAGTTCTTCGAGGATATAACATATAGGGTGGATAAAGGGGAACCAGTGGACGTAGTGTATTTAGACTTCCAGAAGGCATTCGACAAGGTGCCACATAAAAGATTATTACTTAAGATAAAAAATCACGGGATTGGGGGTAATATTCTGGCATGGGTGGAGGATTGGTTATCGAACAGGAAGCAGAGAATTGGGATAAATGGTTCATTTTCGGACTGGCAACCAGTAACCAGTGGTGTTCCACAGGGGTCGGTGCTGGGTCCCCAACTCTTTACAATCTATATTAACGATTTGGAGGAGGGGACCGAGTGCAACATATCAAAATTTGCAGATGATACAAAGATGGGAGGGAAAGTAGAGAGTGAGGAGGACATAAAAAACCTGCAAGGGGATATAGACAGGCTGGGTGAGTGGGCGGAGATTTGGCAGATGCAATATAATATTGGAAAATGTGAGGTTATGCACTTTGGCAGGAAAAATCAGAGAGCAAGTTATTTTCTTAATGGCAAGAGACTGGAAAGTACTGCAGTACAAAGGGATCTGGGGGTCCTAGTGCAAGAAAATCAAAAAGTTGGTATGCAGGTGCAGCAGGTGATCAAGAAAGCCAACGGAATGTTGGCTTTTATTGCTAGGGGGATAGAATATAAAAACAAGGAAGTATTGCTGCAGTTATATAAGGTATTGGTGAGACCGCACCTGGAATACTGCATACAGTTTTGGTCTCCATACTTAAGAAAAGACATACTTGCTCTCGAGGCAGTACAAAGAAGGTTCACTCGGTTAATCCCGGGGATGAGGGGGCGGACATATGAGGAGAGGTTGAGTAGATTGGGACTCTACTCATTGGAGTTCAGAAGAATGAGAGGCGATCTTATTGAAACATATAAGATTGTGAAGGGTCTTGATCGGGTGGATGCAGTCAGGATGTTCCCAAAGATGGGTGAAACTAGAACTAGGGGGCATAATCTTAGAATAAGGGGCTGCTCTTTCAAAACTGAGATGAGGAGAAACTTCTTCACTCAGAGGGTGGTGGGTCTGTGGAATTTGCTGCCCCAGGAAGCTGTGGAAGCTACATCATTAGATAAATTTAAAACAAAAATAGACAGTTTCCTAGAAGTAAAGGGAATTAGGGGTTATGGGGAGCGGGCAGGAAATTGGACATGAAGCTGAGTTCGGATCGGTCAATGCCCTGTGGGTGGCGGAGAGGGCCCAGGGGCTGTGTGGCCGGGTCCTGCTCCGACTTCTTGTGTTCTTTAGATTTGTGGTTGGGATCAGATCAGCCATGATCTTATTGAATGGCGGAGCAGGCTCGAGGGGCCGATTGGCCTACTCCTGCTCCAATTTCTTATGTTCTTATGTTCTTATGCTGATTGACTATTAATCACAGGTGTGTTTGACTGCTAATCACAGGTGATGTTTGTTGATCACAGGTGTGTTTAACTGTTAATCACAAATGTTGTTTGTTTGTTAATCATAGGATTATTTGACCATTAGTCACAGGTGCTTTTTGACTGTTAATCACCTGGTTTTTCACCAGGTGAGTTTGTCCATCAATCAAAAGTGTTGTTTGATTGCTGTACATCTCTCCTCCTCCTCTGTTGATCACAGATGTGTTTGACTATTAGTCACAGGTGCTGGTGGACAGTTAATCATAGGTGTCGTTTCAATGTTAATCACAGGTGTGTTTGACTGTCAATCACAGGTGCTGTTTGACTGTTAATCACAGGTGTTGTTTGGCTGTTAATCCTGTGTTGTTTGACTGTTAATCACAGGTGTTGTTTGGCTGTTAATCATGTGTTGTTTCACTGTTAATCACAGGTGCTGTTTGACTGTTAATCACAGGCGTGCTTGATGGTGAATCACCGGTGCGTTTGATTGTTAATCAAAGGTGCGTTTGACAGTGAATCACAGGTGTGTTTGGAAGTTAATCATGGATGTGTTTCACCATTAATCACAGGTGTTGTTTGTCTGTTAATCACAGGTGTGTTTGACCATTAATCACAGGCGCAGTTTCACTGATAATCATACGTGTGTTTGACTGTCCGTCACAGAGGTTGGTTCACAGTTAATAACAAGTGTTGTCTGACTGTTAACCACAGCTGTGTTTTATAAAATCACAGCTCCAGTTTGACTGTTAATCTCAGGTGCTGTTTGACTGTTAATCACAGTGGCCCCGATATTAGCGGGGCATCGGGATGGCAGCGGGGGGGGGGGGAGTTGGTGATTGGGCTTGTGGGTAACCCGCCCAATAAAAAATGTCCGTTTTCCACGCGATCGTGATTCAATTGGAGCCACTTAACGAGGCTTCCGGGTTTGCCGTCGGAAAGCTGCGCAGCGGGCGGACTGCGCACCCGCATCACAGGCTGTCAGCTGGAGGAGCTCTATTTAAAGGGGCAGTCCTCCAATGGCTGCTCCTGGAGCAAACACCCACACAGCACAATGGAGCAGCCCAGGGGAAAGGCTGCTCCTAGATTCAGCGATGCCTCACTCCAGGTGCTACTGGATGGGGTGAGGAGGAGGAGGGATGTCCTCTACCCGGCGGACGGGAGGAAGTGGCCTGCCTCTGCCACCAAGAAGGCCCGGCTCGAGGTGGCAGAGGAGGTCACCAGCAGCAGCAACATCTCCCACACCTGGATCCAGTTCAGGAAGCGCTTCAATGACCTAACTAGGTCAGTCAAAGTGAGTAAACTTACTCATTCTCCTACACTCCGTCTTCCACATCACCGCCCCCAGCCCCCAACTCATTCTGCACTGTCAACACTACTCTATCACATCACTCCTCACACCCACTCAAAGCTCATCCTCAACTTACCTGCACTTCCTCACTTCCCAATTACTCACCTCACCACTACCACTCAACCCAATCCTCATACAATCTCATGGCTCTGTCTCATAATCACCCTCTGATGCATCTCTTTCACCGTCGGTGCTGGGTCCGCTGTTATTTGTTATTTATATTAATGATTTGGATGAGAATTTAGGAGGCATGGTTAGTAAGTTTGCAGATGACACCAAGATTGGTGGCATTGTGGACAGTGAAGAAGGTTATCTAGGATTGCAACGGGATCTTGATAAATTGGGCCAGTGGGCCGATGAATGGCAGATGGAGTTTAATTTAGATAAATGTGAGGTGATGCATTTTGGTAGATCGAATCGGGCCAGGACCTACTCCGTTAATGGTAGGGCGTTGGGGAGAGTTATAGAACAAAGAGATCTAGGAGTACAGATTCATAGCTCCTTGAAAGTGGAGTCACAGGTGGATAGGGTGGTGAAGAAGGCATTCAGCATGCTTGGTTTCATTGGTCAGAACATTGAATGCAGGAGTTGGGATGTCTTGTTGAAGTTGTACAGGGCATTGGTGAGGCCACACTTGGAGTACTGTGTACAGTTCTGGTCACCCTATTATAGAAAGGATATTATTAAACTAGAAAGAGTGCAGAAAAGATTTACTAGGATGCTACCGGGACTTGATGGTTTGACTTACAGGGAGAGGTTAGACAGACTGGGACTTTATTCCCTGGAGAGTAGGAGGTTAAGGGGTGATCTTATAGAAGTCTATAAAATAATGAGGGGCATAGATAAGGTAGATAGTCAAAATCTTTTCCCAAAGGTAGGGGAGTCTATAACGAGGGGGCACAGATTTAAGGTGAGAGGGGAGAGATACAAAAGGATCCAGAGGGGCAATTTTTTCACTCAAAGGGTGGTGAGTGTCTGGAACGAGCTGCCAGAGGCAGTAGTAGAGGCGGGTACAATTTTGTCTTTTAAAAAGCATTTGGACAGTTACATGGGGAAGATGGGTATCGAGGGATATGGGCCAAGTGCAGGCAATTGGGACTAGCTTAGTGGTATAAACTGGGCGACATGGACATGTTGGGCCGAAGGGCCTGTTTCCATGTTGTAACTTCTATGATTCTATGAATACATTAATCGGTTGGCCACATCACCATCACTCATTCACGTGTCTGTACTTTTTCACCTTATAGAAGAGAGCCCAGAATGCACGGGAGAGGGCGAGGACCGGAGGGGGGGCCACAACAAATCGTCGTCTTCACAGACACGGAGCAGGAGGCGCTGGAGCTGAGCCGCACCCTCGAGTGCCTGTCCGTCGGGGACGCCGAGACTGGCACCCGACAAACGTCTGGTGACAGAACTTTAACATTCAGCACACACAATATGAATTGATGTTAACATGCCTTGCCATCTTCAGCACCTTAGTATGCTGATCGCAACATGACACATCTGTGATCATACTTAATATTGCCTTCTGTTCTCTTACAGGGCCTTCAGCGACCACTGTGACGGCAGAGGACAATTCCTCAGAGGATCTGCCGGCCTCTGAGGGTGCACCGTCACATCTGAGCGAGCCATCCACCAGCACAGATACTCACACCTCAGTTAGTTGGTTGGCACCTGGTGAGTTACCACACACATGTGAGCACAAGCAGACACTGGTGGCAGGGGCAGCTATGGAGAGTCCGTGTTGGTGGGACCACTCCTCTCCAGGCTCTGCTCAGCTGAACGCAGATGCTGAACCCTGGGGGCCATCCTTTAAAAGGAGGATGATGGAAGGACAGCAGCACATTTGTGAGGTGCTGGAACAGGTGCCACGCCCACTCTCCACAATCGTGCAGAGGATGCAAGAGTGGAATGGTGGCACAGGTACAGGAGGGAATCTCTGAGATAGTGCCGCGGGTAAGTGCGGGAATGTCTGCGATGGAGGGAAGGCTAGCCTCCATGGAGCTTCAAGCATGGCTCACAAATGAGTCAATTCAGGCCCTGACAACGGCCGTTCGGACTCAGGATGAACAACATTCTGCCACCTTAAACAGGCAGGCAGATACACTGGCACTGGCCTTACGAGGCTTCACACATGTCCTCCAAACTGTTGTCCAGCGCAATGATGGAGTGGTGTGGGCCTGGCCCAGGGGAGGGATGATGGCAAAAGGGGACATGGAAGTGGGGACGCCACTCAAAGCGCCCCTATGTCTCACCCGTTGCCCCCCTCTCAACCAGTACCCACAATGCTGCCTCCTCTCCAGGTGGTCGAGTCTGCCCCTGCACAGGTGCAGGTGGAGCAGTCTTTGGAGGGCCCCTCACGGGCACCGAAACACAGAGGGCATCGGCCCAAAGCATCTAATTGGTCAGGGCATGAACAAGAGCAACCTGCCACTACCTCTGCTGCACCACGTGGGAGTAGTCGGAAGCGAAAGGCAAAGGTTTTGTGAGCACGAAGGGGATGCACAAGGGGGTTTGACGGTTGGTCATGTTTTTTATTTATATTTGCTTTTTGTTAAACTCACATTAAATATTATTATTGTCACCACTACTGCCACGTCTTGGCCATTCTTGACTGGCTTCTGTAATAAGTCCCTTTCATGAGGTTCACCATGAACGGCGACACTTGATGCCACCCATTGGGTCACTCTACAGTGGGTGTAGGTGTAGTTGCAGGACTGTTTTGTGCAGGGGGCGGGTGAGGGGTGAGGGGGCTGGTGTGGGCGCTGCTCTGTCCAGGTGGTGAGGACTGGACTCTTCACACTGTCTGATGTTAGGAGAACCGTTCACATACCAGTGTCTCCGTGGCCTCATGAGCAGCCAGGTGAGCCGCTGTTCTGCCCAAGGGTTGCTCCTCCTCCTCCTCCTCCTCCTCCTCCTGCTCCTCCTCCTCCTCAATGTGGGTGGCAGATGTGTATGGGGGTCTCCTCCAGCAGTGCCCTCTCTGTTGTTACCCTCTCTAATCTTGTGCAGGTGCCTGTGGTGCAGCACTGTGTTGTGGAGCTCCACGTGGCGGAGGTGGACAGCGTGCCTGGCGAGGCTGGTGATGTTGCTCATCCTCGGATGTAGTGGTGAATTCAGCCATGTCTCCCCCCATCCTGACAGTGTGACTTTCAGGGGGTCCGCAAAGTAGTTAAATATGTTTGAACAGAAGAATTTTGAGTGGAAAGTAAGAATTTTCAGTGAAAACACAGAGATCTCTCAGCCAGAACTTTGTCTGAACAGAGCGCCCTGTTGCAATAAATGACCTTTTCTCCCCATCTGTTAAATAAGTATTTGCATCTCTCACTGGCTGACGGCTGAAACACGTCTGTTGCAACAAGGAGAGTTTCCCACAGCACGGGAAACACGCTGAGGATCCTTCAAAATCACTCCCTGCCTCAAAGTGGAGAAAATTATGTAGTTCAAGTCCTTAAACTACCTCAACAACTGTGTAAATGATCATCCCGCCGGCTTTAATTGCTGGTGGGACTTTCACATTTGGGAGGCGCGCACACCCGGACGCGTCAGTGGGAAACCTGTAAGTCTGCGGGTTGCAGTCGGGCTCTGAACCCGAATGGGATTTCCCCGGTTTTTGGAGCCCCCCTGCCCCCAACGCACCTGCTACTTCACTGAAAATCGAGCCCAGTATGTTTGACTGTTAATCACAGGTGCTATTTCACTGTTACTCAGGTGTTTTTGACCGTTAATCACAGGTGCTGTTGGACTGTTAATCACATGTGTTATTTGACTGTTATTCATGGGTGTTGTTGGTCTGTTAATCACAGGTGTGTTTGACTGTTAATCACAGGTGTGTTTGACTGTTAATCACAGGTGTGTTTGACGTGATTCACAGGTGTGTTTGATTTAATCACAGGTGCTGTTTGCTGATCACAGGTGTGTTTGACTGTTAATCACAGGTGTGTTTAACTGTTGATCATAGGTGTGATCAACAACAGCACTAAAAGTACTTCCGGTCACATTTATAATAGAACAGCAGCGTTGTTAATATTTTAAAAACTGGGGACTTAGAAAATCATAATATAATTAGGCAGAGTCAACATGGTTTTATGAAAGGGAAATCGTGTTTGACAAATTTATTAGAGTTTTTTGAGGATGTAACGATCAGCGTAGATAAAGGGGAACCAGTGGATGTGGTATATTTGGATTTTCAAAAGGCATTCAATAAGATGCCACATAAAAGGTTGTACACAAGATAGGGGCTCATGGGGTTGTGGGTAATATATTAGCATGGATAGAGGATTGGTTAACAGACAGAAAACAGAGAGTAGGGATAAATGGGTCATTCTCAGGTTGGGAGGCTGTAACTAGTGGGGTGCCGCAGGGATCAGTGCTTGGGCCTCAGCTATTTACAATCTATATTAATGACTTAGATGAAAGGACCGAGTGTGATGTATCCAAGTTTGCTGACGATACAAAGCTAGGTGGGAAAGTAAGCTGTGAGGAGGACACAAAGGGATTTTAACAGGTTAAGTGAGTGGGCAAGAAGGTGGCAGTTGGAGTATAATGTGGGGAAATGTGAGGTTATTCACTTTGGTAGGAAGAATAGAAAAACAGAATATTTTTTAAACGGTGAGAAACTATTAAATGTTGGTGCTCAGAGAGACTTGGGTGTCCTCGTACAAGAAACACAAAAAGTTTGTATGCAGGTACAGCAAGCAATTAGGAAAGCAAATGGCATGTTGGCCTTTATTGCAAAGGGGTTGGAGTACAAGATTAAGGAAGTCTTACTACAATTATACAAGGCTTTAGTGAGATCTCACCTGGAGTACTGCGTACAGTTTTGGTCTCCTTATCTAAGGAAGGATATACTTGCCTTGGAGGCGGTGCAATGAAGGTTCACTAGATTAATTCCTGGGATGAGAGGGTTGTCCTATGAGGAGAGATTGAGTAGAATGGGCCTATACTCTCTGGAGTTTAGAAGAATGAGAGGTGATCTCATTGAAACATATAAGATTCTGAGGGGGCTTGACAGGGTAGATGCTGAGAGGTGGTTTCCCCTGGCTGGAGAGTCTAGAACTAGGGGGCATAGTCTCAGGATAAGGGGTCGGCCATTTAAGACTGAGATGAGGAGGAATTTCTTCACTCAGAGGGTAGTGAATCTTTGGAATTCTCTACCCCAGAGGGCTGTGGATGCTCAGTCATTGAGTATATTCAAGGCTGAGGTAGATATTTTGACTCTAGAGGAATCAAGGGATATGGGGATCGGGCGTGAAAGTGAAATTGAGATTGAAGATCAGTCATGATCTGATTGAATGGCGGAGCAGGCTCGAGGGGCTGCATGGCCTACTCCTGGTCTTATTTCTTATGTGATTATGTTCTTAAAAATGAAAATTGCCTGCCATCATTGAACCTTTGAAAATTCAATTTTTGTTTTGAAGCCTTTCAGGATTAGTTATTTTTACAATTAGATTGTTAGTTTTCTGCACAATATTCTTACTTTTGATTTCTGTCTTTTCAGTTTTGATTTTGCCATGTTACAAATGTGATCTTACAAGTGTGATGTTCCAGTAAATGTGATGTTAAGATAAGTGTGACCTTACAAGTGTGATATTACGATAAGTGTGATATTACAAGTGTGATATTACGATAAGTGTGAGCAAATGCCAGAACTTTAATATATTGTTAGATATCCAGCAATATAATAAACTAAAACTACTTCCAGTCACACTTGTGTCAATTTAGTCCATTGATCCCGATGTGCACATTTATAATGTTAACCTGTCCCGCTGTAATTATGCCTTCCCACCGGTGGTGGTGTTGCAGCTCCTGAGGTTTGTAACTCCCAGCTCCTTAGTTTGTACCCAATCCTACATCCAAATAACTCCACTTGCGAACTTGTGATGAGCTTCGCTATTGATCTATCAATAATAATAGCAAATCAAAGTATTATATAAAAATAAAGACAGAAAATATGACTTTAAAATGAAGACAGAATGATGTCCAGGTACCCTGGCCCAATTATCCCCACCCTCTGACCTCAATTCACCTGAAGACTGCATTTGGCCTTGACCCCGACTTCACGCGAGGTCAACTAGTAAATAAACATAAATCTGTCCCAACTCTTTCAGCTCACATCTGAAGCATATTTCTCTTGCCTTAAGCAGTACCAAAAATCCCTCAACTATTACAGAGGGTGAACGGGATTCTAACCTTGCTCATTGCTGTTCATAGCTCTCTACAATTCTGCGCAGACACTGGGAGATTGATCTGTAAATACCCAGACCTGTTGGTGAATGAGATCAATTCTAAGAGGACTTGAGCTGTCACTCAACAACACCGAGACTCCTCACATTCAGCAGCAAGAACTCACATTTTGGGAATTATTGAGGCATTGATTAAAAACCCATTAAAATAAATTTTTGGAAAATGTAGGAAAATTTAGCTCATAAAAACTGTTATTGTCACCAGAACGAAGCGAAATACTTGAGAGGTCAGAAAACTAGTGTTAAACATCCTTCAACTCACCAGTTCAGGGTGTCTGACACTTGTGACACCACGGGGGAAAAATTAGATAGGGCCTGTTTTTGGGTGGGAGGAGCACGATCCGCTATTATCCCACCCCCAGTGGACCCTGCGCAGGCAGGACGAGATCTTCGCCAGGCCTGAGGACTCACCTGCAAACTGCGTTGGAAATCAGTGTTGAACGAGGATTCAGTGCAATTCACACTTTCCACCAGCAGGGGGAGCTCCAATCTCTTAAAGGCAGGCTGTCTGTTAGAAATCTCTTAAAGGAAGCTGGTGCCTGTTATTTGCTGAAAATAACAGTCTGCTGTCTGCACAGAGTCTGAACGGAGATCAGACATCACACATGCATAACACAGATGCAGCTCCCATCCCTATGTTTATAAACTGATGAGTTATGTTAAAACATTGAATAAAGGTTGCGCACTACTAAACACCACATCCTCCAATCTGCATGCCAGACCTCACCTATCTGCCGATCTGAGCTGGTACCAGGCCTGTGAGATTGCGTGCACCAAGGTTCTCTGCTGATGCACCAGGGGCCTTGGTGCAAGAGGTGGACAGAAGGGGGTGTGGGGGGGCAAGAGGCCCTCCAGACATATATCCAAAAGGCAGTGGGAGGCAGCGGGGGATGAAGTCAATGCCAGGCGCACAGCATCATGAACACGGATGCAGTGCAGGAAGAAGTTCAATGCTTTGACATGAGTGGGCAAGGTGAGTGAGGTCAACTGTCAAGTGGTGTCTCCTACCAACTGCACCACGCACTCACCCCCATCACCCACATACCAATAAACTCTTCCCATCAGTACTCAACTCTTCCAATCAGATGCTTCCTCTCACCCTTACACATTACCACTGTTTCAAGCCGTCCACCCACAACTCACAGGCCACACACACTGGCAGCTATTCAACCATGACAGGCACATCACCCAGACACAAGTCCTGCTTTCTTGCAGGAGAAGGTGGCGCATATCAAGAGGCAGCAAGTGGCCCTAACTCCATATACCCGCCTTAGCCCCATATTCCTTAATACCCTTGGTTCATAGAAATCTATCAATCTCAGATTTAACTTTCACAAGTGAGCTAGCATCAACTGCTGTCCACAGAAGAGCGTTCCAAACATCTCCTACCCTTTGCGTGTAGAAGCATTTCCTAACTTCACTCCTGCACGTCCTGGCTCTAAATGTTAGACTATGTCCCCGCGTCCTAGTATTCAAGTCTAGGAGACCTCCAAAAACTGTTACAAATGTCTCGGCAGCCAGAGGCAATAATCAATCCACTATCCTGTAAATCCTGTATGGTCCCTTTAAATAGCGCTGGTGGGGGGTCCTCCAGGCATTCTAAGACATGTTCAGATGGTCGGGGTTAAGACTGTGCGTTAAGTTGAGCGTTAAGTCCCAAAATGGTGTCTATCACTTTAAATCAGCGTTTCACACTGATCGAAGCCATTTTCTTCCTACTTTACATGATTCCAGCGTTCGTTATCTGCGCCTGCGCTAATTCCTATACCAAGATCGCGTCCAGCACACGTCATGCAGGAAATGTGCGTGTGCATCCAAGACGCCATCTTGGATGTCAGAGAGACTGTGTAGCGCTGAAACAACGGGCTCCACACGGCCCAATATAGCGCTTACAATCAAACAACACCAGTAATTAATGTTGGAACATCACCTGTGATTAACAATCAAACAGCCCCAGCGATTAACAGTCAAACACACTTATGTTTAAATTGGCGCATGTCACACTGGAAACGTTCGTGCGCATCCAAGACACCATCTTGGATTTCGGAGAGGCCGTGTAGCACTGAAACAACGGGCGCTACACGGCCCAATTTAGCGCTTACATGTCTGTGCCCATGTATGTAATGGACGGATTGAAATGTAAATGGTACCTGAGTCCTGCTCAGCACAGTCTGGACACAGAAGGGGAGAAGTTAGTTCCCACTGTATTTTTGGGTGAAAAATTAGGGGAATCAGTTTTCAGGCAGGATCTCATGTGCCCAATCTTCCCCAGAAGTGCACTGACTGCCAAATTACAAGCCGGCAACTTCCAACTGTCCAAGGTACCCGCCAGAAAATGCTAATTGAATATGCTAATTAGGGTCCTAGCACCTGTGTTGGACCCCGCTCCCCGCTCCCAAATCCGACATAAACTGGGCGGTACTGGCTCTGCTCAGTTTCTCCAACCAACCAGCAGTTCTTAAAGGGACTCACTGGAGGCTGCCAACGAAAAGTGAAGTTTACTTTTTAATCCATATGTTTATATCGAAATCAGGATTGCTCCTCCTGGCTCCACAACAATACTGTGGGCTGCTGCCGCCCTGGGATCATCCCCCTCCCATTTGCCTCCCCTCCCCCGGAGTTGAATGGAAGGAGGCTAGAGTCCAGACCAACTCCGCATCACAGCCGACCAAATTTCCCACAATCCCAACTTTACTGGGATGCTCAATTGGAATCTGCAGCTCGCTGGTTTTCTGGAAACGAGGTGGGAAGTCAATTTCTAGTGAGTCTTGGGCCAATATCTTCAGTCAGTGCCTGTACTGGGCCGGTTTCCAACACTACACAAACATTTTTGCCAGAATATTGCAGAGCTACAGAAAGCAAACAAGGATTAACCAAAAGCCCCAAACCTCAAGAAACCTGCAACTACAGAACCATTGAAGTTCACAGCACAGAGAAGGCCATTCAGCCCATCATGCTGCCTCTTTGCTGAAGCAATCCAAAAATAATCACACAGCTCTGTTCTTTCCCCATAGCCCTGTATTTTCCTCCGCGTCAAATGTCTATGTATTCTTTCCTTAAGAGATGCAATGGTCTCTGTCTCAACCACTCCCTGTGGCAAAACATTCTTTACATAAAGAAATTTCTCCTAACCTTTCTCCTCACACTCTTAATGATAAGTTAAAATTAATGACCCCTTGTCACTCATCAAACCAAGGAAATAAGCTTTCTCTATTCAGCCTGTTACCTTAAACAGTCTCAGTATGTGAAGTTGGCAGACATGGCGGACATGTTAAATAATTATTTTGCATCAGTATTTACCGTAGAGGAAGAGGATAGCATGCCGGACACCCCAAGGAAACTAATCTTGAATCAGGGACGGGGACTCACCAAAATTAACGTAAGCCAATTAACAGTAATGAAGAAAATAATGACACTAAAGAGTGACAAATCCCCAGGACCAGATGGTTTTCATCCCAGGATTTTAAAGGAAGTTGGTGAGCACATTGCAGCTGCCCGAACTATAATCTTCCAAAGTTCTCTCAATTCAGGAACTGTTCCTTTAGATTGGAAAATTGCACTTGTCACTCCACTATTTAAGAAAGGTGAGAGAGGGAAACCAGGGAATTATAGACCAGACAGGCTAACATCTGTTGTCAGGAAATTACTAGAGTCTATAATTAAAGATAGAGTGACTGAACACCTTGAAAATTTTCAGCTGATCAGAGAGAGCCAGCGTGGATTGTAAAGGGTAGGTCATGCTTGATGAATCTTACTGAGTTTTTTGAAGAGGTGACTAAAGTAGTCGACAGGGGAATGTCAATGGATGTCGTTTAAATGAACTTCCAGAAGGCATTCGATAAAGTCCCTCATAAGAGACTGTTAGCTAAAGTTGAAGCTCATGGAATTGAGGGCAAATTATTGACCTGGTTAGGAAATTGGCTGAGTGGCAGGAGACAGAGAGTAGGGACAATGGGCAGGTACTCAAATGGGCAGGATGTGACCAGTGGTGTCCCACAGGGATCTGTGTTGGGGCCTCAATTATTCACAATATTTATTAATGACTTAGATGATGGGATAGAGAGCCACATATCCAAGTTTGCCAATGACACAAAGATAGGCAGCATTGTAAGCAGTATAGATGGAAGCATAAAATTACAGAGATATTAATAGATTAATTGAATGGGCAAAACTGTGGCAAATGGATTTCAATGTAGGCAAGTGTGAGGTCATCCACTAAAAAGAATAGATCAGAGTATTTTCTAAATGGTGACATGCTCGAAACAGTGGAGGTCCAAAGAGACTTAGGGGTCTATGTTCATAGATCATTAAAATGTCATGGACAAGTACAGAAAATAATCAAAAAGGCTAATGGAATGCTGGTCTTTATATCTAGAGGACTAGAATACAAGGGGGTAGAAGTTATGCTGCAGCTATACAAAGCCCTGGTTAGACCACACCTGGAGGACTGTGTTCAGTTCTGGGCACCGCACCTTAGGAAGGATATATTGGCATTGGAGGGAGTGCATCGTAGATTTACTAGAATGATACCCGGACTCCAAGGGTTAAATTATGAGGAGAGATTACACAAACTAGGGTTGTATTCCCTGGAATTTAGAAGATTAAGGGGTGATTTGATCAAAGTTGTCAAGATATTAAGGGGACCTGATAGGGGAGATAGAGAGAAATTATTTCCGCTGGTTGGGGAGTCTAGGAGTAGGGGACACAGTCTAAAAATTAGAGCCAGGAATTTCAGGAGTGAAGTTAGGAAACACTTCTACACACAAAGGGTGGGAGAAGTTTGGAACTCTCTTCCACAAACAGCAGTTGATGCTAGCTCAATTGTTAATTTTAAATCTGAGATTGATAGATTTTTGTTAACCAATGGTATTAAGGGATATGGGGCGAAGGCGGGTATATGGAGTTAGGTCACAGATCAGCCATGATCGCACTGAATGGCTGAACAGACTCGAGGGGCTAAACGGCCTCCTCCTGTTCCTTGCTTCCTATGCAAGTCTCTCATAATTATAGTTTCCCACCCCTGACATCATTCCAGTGAATCTATATTGTATGCTCTCCGTGGCTTTAATGGGACACCCAAAACTACACACAGTATTCTAAGTATGGCCTAATTATCCCATGTACAAATTTATAATTTCCTGTTTTATGCCCCTATGTATAAAACCCCAATGTTATTGGCACTAACGCCCTGCTGACTGGTGCAGGTCAGAAACCGTTATTGAGCAGGTTTGACTTCACACAATGTTGTAGACAGTGGATTGACAATGTGAGCACTGGAACCACGAAGAATTGATGAGAATGTCATGTTCAGAACAGGGCAAAGTCAGGGATGGAATCTGTGACAGGAATGATCTTTCATTAGTCTCACGTTTACAGGAACATGACGGGCATCACTGACGATACTTCCCTGGTGAACTTCTGTCAGGAAAAACTGGTCCAGGTTAATTGGCCTTGGCTCGGGTAGGGACTGAAAGCCTTGGTAGTGTTCTGAGGAAATGTTTTTGCTGTTTGTGGCTGAATGGCCTCTACAGAACACCTGAGACGGCAACAAGAAAATCAGATTCCATCCCTAACTTTACAAAAATGTTTCCAGTGAGTTTTATTAAAACTCAGTCCTATCCCATTTGAAAAAAAAATAATTTTCTCTTCCTCTTAGTTGTACCCTCCAGAGTGGCAGAGGTGAAATTGGGAACTCAGTAACAGGAGGAATGGGCCTGAATACATCACTCGAGGGTGCTGCATGCCCATGCTCCAGCTACAGAACACGCACACGAGTGAAGGGGCTGACTCACGTATGGTGACACTGGGGAATACCTGAATAAGTCAACCTCGAACTCTCTGAAACCCACAGGATACGGTTAATACTGCAAGAAAAACACATCAACGTTTGGTGGAGGTGAATTCCAACATCCCTGAAGTAATTGGATTCAATCTCCGTGCTTTCAATCAATGGCTGCCTCATATTTTAAGATCTGAATGAATCATGAATTACCAGCACCAAAGTATATGAGGGACTCACGTTTTGTTACTACTGCTCAACATATCACATTATGCACATGCTTCTTTTGGTGTGTTTTAAGTTGTAGTCACCGATTATGGTTTTCATAGAACAATGAATGAAAACATGGAACGCGATCGTAAAACACTGGAAAATCCTGGAATGCCATGCAATAAAAACAAAATGTAACTTACTTAATCATCATAAATCAACTGCCCTGATTCCTGGTTGTACTGGAAGATATGCAGGGACACAATCAAGGATGTAGGGGAGAAACAGTGCTGCACACAGTACTTCTACTCAGCCAGCTGTGGTTGTTGAAACATTAAACGTTACGGGCCCGAAATTTGCAACAGTCCTCCAAACACTGCAAGCACAACTGGGCGTTTCCAAGCAGCTTGCGAGTACACGTGTGTGTGATTGTAACTGGCATTCAGTGTCACCACTGCCAACGCCAAGTGATGGGATAGCTTCATGGGACTGTACAAAGGATAGAAGAACAATTTCAATAGTACCTTGCTCCTTTGCCAAAGATTGACAATGGGGCAAGTTATGATCATCCAATGAGGCAACTACTGCGGCCTCTCCTCTGGATTTCAAGCCATAAAAGTGGCAACTTGAAGGATTGTTAATGAATTGTTAATTCAGGGCGTAGAGGGGCCTGGCTCAGCCCCACTCATGGCCGATTGTATCTTTGATCCCCAGTTACTCTGCCATTCGCAAATAGAGAGTTGACATAAAGACATCATAACAGTCATTTGGAAAAAAAACTAGGTCCTAATAATGTAGCACGATTGTAACAAATCTCTTTTTATAAAGTTCCCTCTTCCTTAAAGGCTCTGAGTGGAATTGCCCATCCCTTTCTTTCAAAGATTTCCCTTGTGCTCTATAGGTTGATTCCATGATCTGACACTCCCAGCTGGGACACTCACACCTCAGGAAATGTAAACCTGTCCTTTATTAACGGGTGTATGATTTTGTAATTCAGCCCACAAAGGAACCGCTCCCCCACTGTGTCCTAAAAACCCGCAAGATACAAGTCCCCATTTGCAAATCGCCCAAATTACAGTGTTAGGAACAGCAGCAGGAACTCAAAGATGATGCATGTTGTCTTGTTTTCAGAGAATTGAAACGTACGCTGAATGATAGGAGTTACATGATAGTGAACTCTGGCTTCTTTGCACTACTGCCTTATAGCGCCTGTGCATACGATGCCAGGAATCGGAGTGCCACGCTGCCCTGTGCCTCGGCATGCAGGATAACCACAGCCTCTCTGACTCTTCAGTACTGAAAGAACTTTTCAGATTCCAATCTCTGCCAGTCTTTCTTTTAAGTATTGTGACATTCTCAGTGCTGGTACTAAGATAACAGGGCAAAAAATGCACAGAAGCAAAAGGCATCCTGGATCTGTGACTGGAGGGAGAGGCAGCCCAAGGCTAAGATCAGAGATGATAGCTGTGAGCGCACACCTAGAAATGCAATATCTGGATCACAAATAGTGCAAGGCAGAATATTTCTAACAAGTCTGATTCTGTCGGATCCCCCTCAGTGTATGAAATGCAGTTCAATGCTGCAGCTTTTAGGAAATGAACTCTTCTGAGTTTTCGGGGGTGGGGGGTGCCTGAAGTCATACAATAGCAGGGCATGGGCACTGAACAAGTCTTATAGAATCATACAATGGCTACAGCACAGAAGATGACCATTCGGCCCATCAAGCCAGAGCAATCCAGTTAGTCCCATTCCCCTGCTCCTTCCTGTAGCCCAGCACAATTGAATCTGCCTCCACCATCCTTTCAGGCAGTGCATTCCAGATCATAAATACTTGCTGCATAAAAAAACTTTTTCCTCATATTTAGTCTGGTTCTCACTTCTATTATCAACCTGACATCTGTAATATGTTCCCTTTGTCTGCTTCATCTTAGTCCCTATCTCTTTCATCATCCAAGGAGCTCTGGCTTTAGTTGCCCTCCCTTTCCCCCTCGTGGGATTGTACCCGAACCATCTCCTCTTTAAAGGACGTCCATTGTTCGATTACAGTTTTGCCTGCCAACCTTTGATTCCAATTTATCTGAGCCTGATCCATTCTCAACCCACTGAAATTGGCCCCCCTTTAATTGAGTATTTTTACTCCAGATTGAGCCTTGCATTTTCCAGAACTAATCTAAACCTTATGATACTATGATCACTGTTCCCTAAATATTCCCCCACTGACACTTGCTCCACTTGGCCCACCTCATTCCCCAGAACCAGATCCAGCAATGCCTCCTTCCTCATTGGGCCGCAAACGTACTGGTCAAGAAAGTTCTCCTGAACACCCTTCAGAAATTCCTCCCTTTCTTTTCCTCTTACACCATTACTATCCCAGTCTATATTAGGACAGTTGAAGTCCCCCATTATCTCTACTCTTATAGTTCTTGCACCTCTCTGTAATTTCCCTGCAAATTTGTACCCGATCCATCTCCTCTTTAAACTTATTGGAATCAAAGATTGGCAGGCAAAACTGTAATTGAACAATGAGTGACCTTTCAGGAGGAGATGGTTCGGGTACAGTCTAGGTACATCCCCACCAGAAAGGCAGGGCAACTAAAGCCAGAGCTCCCTGGATGACAAAAGAGATAGAGGGTAAGATGAAATGGAAAAAAGGGGCATATGAAAGATGACAGGTTGATAACACAACCAGGCACAATATAGAAAGTTCAGAGGGGAAGTGAAAAAGGAAATCAGAGGGGCAAAGAGAGAGTATGAGAATAGACTGGCAGCCACATGAAAGGGAATCCAAAAGTCTTCTACAGGTATGTAAACAGTAAACGGGTAGTAAGAGGAGGGGTGGGGCCGATTAGGGACCATAAAGGAGATCCACACATGAAGGCACAGGGGATGGCCAAGATACTAAATGAGAAAATTGCATCTGTCTTTACCAAGGAAGAAGATGCTGCCAGAATCTCAGCAAAGGAAGATATGGTTGAGATACTGCATGGGCTAAAAATTGATAAAGAAGAGGTACTTGAAAGGCTAGCTGTACTTAAAGTAGATAAGTCACCCGGGTCCAGATGGGATGCATTCCAGGTTGCTGAGGGAAGTAAGGATGGAAATTGCGGAGGTACTGGCCATAATCTTCCAAACATCCGTAGATACAGGGGTGGTGCCAGAGGACTGGAGAATTGCAAATGTTACACCCTTGTTCTAAAAAAGGTGTAAGGATAAACCCAGCAACTACAGGCCAGTCAGTTTAACCTTGGTGGTGGGGAAACTTTTAGAAACGATAAACCGGGACAGAATTAACAGTCACTTCAACGAGTGGATTGATTAGAGAAAGCCAGCACGGATTTGTTAAAGGCAAATCGTGTTTAACTAACCTGATAGAGTTTCTTGATGAGGTAACAGAGAGGGTCGATGAGGGCAATGCGGTTGATGTGGTGTATATGGACTTTCAAAAGACGTTTGATAAAGTGCCACATGGAAGGCTTATCATCAAGATTGCGGCCCATGGAATAAAGGGGGCAGTAGTAATTGGCTAAGGGACAGGAAACAGAGAGTAGTGATGAACGGTTGTTTTTCAGACTGGAGGGAGGTGTACAGTGGTGTTCCCCAGGGGTCAGTGCTGGGACCACTGCTTTTCTTGATGTATATTAATGACTTGGATTTGGGTGTACAGGGCACAATTTCAAAATTTGCAGATGACACAAAACTTGGAAGGGTAGTAAACAGTGAGGAGGAGAGTGATAGACTTCAAGCGGATATAGACAGGCTGGTGGCTTGGGTAGACACGTGGCAGATGAAATTTAACGCAGTAGGAAGAATGAGGAGAGGCAATATAAACTAGAGGACAAAACTCTAAAAGGGGCACAGGAACAGAGAGATCTGGGAGTATATGTGCACAAATCGTTGAAGGTGGCAGGGCAGGTTGAGAAAGTGGTTAAAAAAGCAGACGGGATCCTGGGCTTTATAAATAGAGGCATAGAGTACAAAAGTATGGAAGCCATGATGAACCTTTATAAAATACTGGTTTGGCCACAACTGGAGTATTGTGTCCAGTTCTGGGCTCCGCACTTTAGGAAAGATGTGAAGGCCTTAGAGAGGGTGCAGAAGAGATTTACTCGAATGATTCCAGGGTTGAGGGACTTTAGTTACGTGGATAGACTGGAGAAGCTGGGGCTGTTCTCCTTGGAACAGAGACAGTTGCGAGGAGATTTGATCGAGGTATTCAAAATCATGAAGGGTCTGAACAGAGTGGATAGAGAGAAACTGTTCCCACTGGTGGAAGGGCCAAGAACCAGAGGACATAGATTTAAGGTGATTGGTAAAAGAACCAAAGGTGACAGCGAGTGGTTAGGATCTGGAATGCTCTGCCCGAGGGGGTGATGGAGGCAGATTCAATCATGGCCTTCAAAAGGGAACTGGATAAGTACTTGAAAGGAAAAAAATTGCAGGGCCACAGGGAAAGGGCGGGGGAGTGGGACTAGCTGAATTGCTCTTGCATAGACTCTTGCTCTTGCATGGACTCGATGGGCTGAATGGCCTCCTTCCGTGCTATAACCTTTCTATGATTCTATGATTCTATAAACGCCCCCACTGTTCAAGTACAGTTTTGCCTGCCAATCTTTGATTGCAATTTACCCGGGCCGGATCTGTTCTCATCCCATTGCAATCCCATCCTATTGTTTCTTAACTCTAACCAAATAGATTCTGTCCTTGACCCCTCCAGGACATCCTCTCTCTCCAGCACTGCAATATTCTCCTTAATCAATACTGCCACCCCCCATCCTTTTTTTCCTTCCTTATCTTTCCTGAACACCTTGTATCCAGGAATATTTAGTTCCCAATCCTGCCCTTTTTTGAGTCAGGTCTCCATTATCGCCACAACACCATATTCCCATGCAGCTATTTGCCCCTGCAGCTCACCAACCTTGTTTACCACACTTCGTGTGTTTACACACATGCACTGCAAACCAATCTTAGACCTTCTTATATTCTCTCTTAGTCTGATCCCATTATGGGAGGCCCCAGCTCTCGCAAAGCAGCTCTGCTCGACAGTGCTGAGCAGCGGTAACTGTAAACTGTGACTGGCTTCTCTTCCTCCTGCTGTAGATGCACTGAGCAGAATTATCATTCTTAAAGGAACTAAAAGTATTTTTGAAAGCCTCCTTAATTTTTAAATATTTCTATAACTGCAGACTTAGTGGTCAATATCTATCAGTGCATAAAATGATTCCAACGGGCATTGCTGCAATACTGGGAACCAGGTACCTAGACAAAGGCAAGGACTCAGAACGTCTACCTTTATACACATGGGTGAGGTTGAATAGCAGTAGTCTTTTTCTCTGGTAGAGTCTGAGATCTTTTTGCTGTCAGTATGAAATTACCAATGATTCATCTTTCCTTTTTTGCAGTTTGATTTTACAATTACATATCATTTATTTTTTTACTCTCCATTGCTACTTCCTCTGAAAAATTGTCACTCTCTTCAATCCCGTGTCATTCAGTGGGCACGATGCAAAACCTTCTGCTTCCCTGTGTAGTTCATATCAAAACACATCTGTCCCGATATGTGAGAATGGCTGAGCTGAGCGAGCAGCCCACAAGCGTGGAAGGCCACAGATTGGCCTACAGCACAATTGGCCGACAGCACACTTGCTTAATTGCACATTTGTTCTCGAATCATAGAATGGTCACAGCACAGAAGGAGGCCATTTGGCCCGTCAAGCCCGTGCCGGCTCGCTGCAAAAGCAATCCAGCTTGTCCCACACCTCCGCCCTTTCCCTGTAGCCCTGCAAATTTTTTCTCTTCAAGTACTCATCCAATTCCCTCTTGAAAGCCACGACTGCCTCCACCATCCCCTCGGGCAGTGCGTTCCGGATCATAACCACTCGCTGCGTAAAAAAGTTTTTCCTCATGTCGCCTTTGGTTCTTTTGCCAATCACCTTAAATCTGTGTCCTCTGGTTCTCGACCCTTCCGCCAATGGGAACAGTTTCTCTCTATCTACTCTGTCTAGAACTCTCATGATTTTGAATACCTCGATCAAATCTCCTCTCAACCTTCTCTGCTCCAAGGAGAACAACCCCAGCTTCTCCAGTCTATCCACGTAACTGAAGTCCCTCATCCCTGGAACCATTCTAGTAAATCTCTTCTGCACTCTCTCTAAGGCCTTCACATCTTTCCCAAAGTGCGGTGCCCAGAATTGGACACAATAGTCCAGTTGTGGTCGAACCAGTGTTTTATAAAGGTTCATCATAACCTCCTTGCTTTTGTACTCTATGCCTCTATTTATAAAACCCAGGATCCTGTATGCTTTTTTAACCGCTTTCTCAACCTGCCCTGCCACCTTCAACGATTTGTGTACATATACCCCCAGATCCCTCTGTTCCTGTACCAGTTTTAGAATTGTGCCCCTTGGTTTATATTGCCTCTCCTCATTCTTCCTACCAAAATGGATCACTTTGCACTTCCCTGCATTAAATCTCATCTGCCACGTGTCCACCCATTCCACCAGACGTCCTCTTGAAGTCTATCACTATCCTCCTCACTGTTTACTACACTTCCAAGTTTTGTGTCATCTGCAAATTTTGAAATTGTGTCCTGTACACCCAAGTCCAAGTCATTAATATATATCAAGAAAAGCAGTGGTCCCAGCACTGACCCCTGGAGAACACCACTGTACACCTCCCTACAGTCTGAAAAACAGCTGTTCACCACAAATCTCTGTTTCCTGTTACTTAGCCAATTTTGTAAGCATGCTGCTACTGACCCTTTTATTCCATAGGCTTCAACTTTGCTGCCTCTATGGCACACGTGACCTATAGCACACATGACCTATAGTACTCTAGACCTATAGCACACTTGGCCTACAGCACACTTGGCTTCGAGTTTAAGATCCAGTGTAGCAGCAGCTGCTGTTAAAGAGCTGCAGTTTGCAATTAAAGGGGAAGTTGTGGTAGTGGCAGAAAAGCTCATAATCGCCCCATGAAGACATGAGGGGAACACTCCTCCCTTTGATGCTGGAGGGTTGAAGGATGTGTACCAAAGGAGATGGCTCTATTTGGGGCTGAATCCTGTAAAAGTGCAGGTTTAACCTGCATGCAGGGAGTATGCTGTCTGAGACAGTGCAGCCCCCAGGCCCCTCATACCTGGCCGCCAATAAGAACGAGGTCAGAAAGAAGGTGAAAGAAAATGTGCTCCTCACTTTTACACACATTTCTCTGGGGTCTATCAACCATGGCACAAACTGAAGTTGGGAAGTCCCGCCCTGTCCAGGAGATGCCATTTGCACACTCTTTCATTGTGCCAAAGCTGGACAAACACTTTTCTTGCAAATAACGGCAGCAGCTGAAGATAAGCAACAGATGCTCAAGCTTCCAGCCCAAGGGGTTTCTCAGTGGAGACAAAGGACAGTCCTGATCTGAGAGCCATTCATCCCAGAGTTTGCTTGGGTTGGTGTTGGGAAATTTAGAGGGAATGGAATCAGTTTTAGTCTATTGATCTAAATGAAATCCAAATGTTAGGTGTTGTAGCAGGGTGCTTAAGGGCTGATACGTCAGCCGTAGGCTGATGAGGGCCCTGATACCCAAGTAAGGTATGGCCCTTTAAGAAACCTCACCTTTCAGAGGAAGGGTATGGCCCCTTTTAGAACCTTGCCTTTAAAAAGATAATTGCTACTGGTTTGGGTGGAGACTGTCCCCAGCCAGGTGAGCATAAAAGGGTGAAGTTCTAAGAGCAGTAAGAGGCTGGCTACACCAGCTCTGCAGGAGACCATTCTGGCTCACTGAGCCACTCAGATCCTTAAGGCCCAGCAGGAGACAACCCAATTACTATTGGGTTGCCCAGAGTCAGGAAGTGACTGCTGAATTGAGGCAGCAGTGGGGTCTGATGGAGGATCAGGAATCTCCTATCAAAGCCAGCCTAGTGCTACACATACTGACTCCAGAGGACATGGTGGTGACAAACCTCTTGGCTTTTGAAAGGTGTGCTGAGTGGGAGAGGTGGCCACCAGATCAATGGGCTGGCAGTGTGGCTCCCTTAGTGGGTGATGCCCAGAAGACCTACTTTGACCTGGAGCCACAGGCAGAGGCCAACTACCCACCATGGAAGACGGAGATGCTTGCCAGGGCTGGTGTTACCTTAACTGTGCAGCTCAGAAGTTCAAGGCCTGGACCTACCAGGAGGGCAAGGAACTGCCCCCCACTCACTCAAATATTTCACTTGATCCATATGGCCAGCTGGTGACTTCAGCCTGACAGTGACTCCCCTGTCAGGGCGGTGGAGTCGCTGGTAATGGACCACTACATATGAGCCCTTCCAGATCATATCAGGGAGTGGGTGGGTCAAGGGGACCCGGCCAATGCCCAAGAATTCATCATGCTGGTTTGAAAGACAACTGGCTGCAGAGGAACTGGTCAGATCCCTGATGTTCTCCAGGCCACAAAACCCTGGGCTACCAGTGAGTCTGAAGAATGGGACTGGGTCAAAGACAGATAAAACTCTGGCGGTGAGGGGGGGCAAAGGGGGTGCTGAAGAGGCACGAACGGACTTATGGTGCAGCTGATGTAAATCCTGAGGTAAACAGGGAACATGCGCCTGTGTTACCACTGTGATGAGTGGGGCTATGTAGCAGCACACTGCCCAAACCAGGAGCAGCACAAACAATGCAGCCTGGGGAATCTGGGGATTCTGGCAGGGATTCTCTGAGTTGGGTAGAGCGGCTTGTGAGCTCGTGGAGACTGCTCAGACCTTCCCAGAAAACGTACTGGTTAATGGAAGGAGGTGACGGCCCTCACTGACTTGGAGTGCAGTAACCTTGGTTTCCTCGAGCCGAGTACGCCCTTCAGATCGAGACCAGGTGAACAAAATGGGAATAAATTGTGTACATGAGGATGTATTTTATTATGTTCAGTTCCATTCGCAACCCCTCAAATAATGAAGCAGTCCGTGCCCACATGCAGCAAGACCTGGACAACATCCAGGCTTGGGCTGATAGGTGGCAAGTAACATTCGAGCCAGACAAGTGCCAGGCAATGACTATCTCCAACAAAAAAGTGTCTAACCACCTTCCCTTGACATTCAACGTCATTACCATCACTAAATACCCCACCATCAATGTCCTGGGGGGTCACCATTGACCAGAAGCTTAACTGGACCAGCCATATAAATACTGTGGCCACAAGAGCAGATCAGAGGCTGGGTATTCTGCGACGAGTGGCTCACCTCCTGACTCCCCAAAGCCTTTCCACCATCTACAAGGCACAAGTCAGGAGTGTGATGGAATACTCTCCACTTGCCTGGATGAATGTAGCTCCAACAACATTCAAGAAGCTTGACACCATCCAGGACAAGGCAGCCCGCTTGATTGGCACCCCATCCACCACCCTAAACATTCACTCCCTTCACCACCGGCGCACAGTGGCTGCAGTGTGTACCATCCACAGGATGCACTGCAGCAACTCGCCAAGGCTTCTTTGACAGCACCTCCCAAACCCGCGACCTCTACCACCTAGAAGGACAAGAGCAGCAGGCACATGGGAACAACACCACCTGCACGTTCCCCTCCAAGTCACACACCATTCAGACTTGGAAATATATCGCCGTTCCTTCATTGTCGCTGGGTCAAAATCCTGGAACTCCCTTCCTAACAGCCTTGTGGGAGAACCTTCACCACACGGACTGCAGCGGTTCAAGAAGGTGGCTCACCACCACCTTCTCAAGAGCAATTAGGGATGGGCAATAAATGCCGGCCTCGCCAGCAATGCCCACATCTCATGAATGAATAAAAAAAACATTACCCCAGTACCTGGGTCACAGTGGAAGTGAGGGGAGGTGTCCGGCGGGGGGGTGGGGGGGGCGAAGGCCAGGGTGGTACCAAAGCCGCCTTGGCCTGTAATACTGGCCAAGGATTTCCTGGGGTTTAATCCCTTGATACAAAGGCAGGGAGGTGATACTGAAGGTGTAAAGGAAAGGAACAGGTTGAGAGCCTCTCCCAAGTGTTTCCCTTCTCTGATCCAGAGTTGTATCAGGGGTCCGGGAAACCCAGAAAATTGACAAGGGAACGGAGGAGAGACAAAGCACGGAAGTAGGGCAGAGGTCCCTTGAGATTTTAGTAGGGGACCAAGACCTTAACCTTTCCAGCCCCAGAGGAATAACCAGGGCCTGCTGCGAGTGGGCAGGGGAGCCCCTCAAGCCGACCTCCCAGGGGCAGAAGGGATACAGTTTGAGGGACTGGATGTGTTTAATTCAGACTCATCGGGAGCAGGTAAATAATCCAGTCCTCTGGACTGTGAAGCAAGTGGTGGTAATGATAAATGGGCACCTCATTGAGGGTAAAACAAGTAGTCCTGGGCCATATTATATAGTGAAGAATGACCATCTATACAGAGTGAATTGGGGGCATCGGAAGGCAGTGGAGCAATTGCTGGTGCCATGAACTCATGGGCGGATAATCCTCGACTTGACCATCAGCACATGGTCGATCAGAACCATGATTCACATCTCGACCTGGTGTTAATTGTATCCATGTGATTATATCAATTAGTGTTAATTGTATTCAGGTGGTGCGTATCAATTGGGAACTCTCTTGTATCCATTTATGAGAGCTGATCTAGGGGGTGGGTTAATGTGGATCTCTGAGAATAAAGGCTTAGAAGCAACTAAAGACCAGGCTCTCGTATTCTATCCTTCACCATCTGGCTATCCAATTTTAACACCAGGAGGACAAGGGTGATCTGCCATGACCTGGTGATGCCACCTGGGTGACAATCAAGGTAAAAGCTTACTGACTCCGAGATAATGGAGGGAAATTAGTCAGGAGATTCAAAGGATGGTGAAACGAGGAACTATTGAAAAATCACAGTGACTGGAGTAGCCCCACTGTTTTGGTTCTGAAACTCGATGGGAGCTGGTGGTTCTGTAATGACTTTCGGAAACTGAATGAGGATGGAAATCGGTGCTTACCCGATGCCCTGGGTGGATGAGTTGATTGAGATAATGGGGAAAGCCAATTATCTGACCCCCTTTGATCTGACCAAAGGGTCCCTTTAACAGAGTCGGTGAAACTGCTTTCATGGCTCCTGAGGGGCTCTCCCAGTACATTGTCATGTCATTGGGATTGCATAGCGCCCCATACCAAGACTCATGGACCAAGTAATGGGGCTCCCTACATGGTATTTAGCAAACCCAGAGAAATGCCACATTGAGTTGTCAGACACCAAATACCTAGGGTCCACGGTCAGGGGTGGTGAAGCCTCAGGTAAGCAAAGTTGAAGATATAAAAGCCTGGCCCTGACCGGTGAATGAGAAGCAAGTCGGGGCCTTTCTGGGGTATCGTCAGTTATTACCAATGATGTTGTTGAGCAATTGACCCTTGACTAGAAGGTCAGGAATAACGAGAGTTCACAGATCCAGGGCTGTTGGTCACTCAAATTGATAGTGACTGAATTTCATTGATACCCACTCACCCAGCAGCCCAGCTGACTCAGTTCAGTATTTCAGAGGAGGGGGACATTACCATGACTGGGATTGGACTCCGGCCACAGTGTGGATTCCCAGCCCCTCCCACTCTGAAGGTGGAATTATGCTAGCCAGATCAGGAAATGAAATTAAAGTAAATGGGGACAAACTAATAATTAAACTTTAAGAAAGGAACAGTATGATTCTTCTTTCAAATACAATACATGAAAACAGGTCAAAGAGCCAAAAACAAAATGGCTGCAGATCAAGGCAGGGAAAGGTTATTTGTGCCACAATGTGTGCACATGATCCAGGGTCCCACCATCCCGATCCCCTCGCACATCTGCAACTGAGCCGTGAGGATCAGCCATCTCTCACAGTAACCTCTATCATAAAAAAAGGTCAGAATTTCCGATGAGGGGGCAAATGGAAGGACACCCAAAGCTCGAGCTCCCTGGACGACTAAAGATATTGAGATTAAAATGAAACAGAAAAAAGTAGAGAATCAAGCAGAAAAGAGAGTGCAGAGAAAGTGTGGAGGCTGAGGTACTAAACGAATACTTTGCATCCATCCTCATTAAATAAGAGGATGCTGCCAATGCCACAGTAAAGGAGGAGGTAGTAGCAATATTGGAGAGGATAGATATACTTAAAAGATTGGCAGTACTCAAAGTAGAAAAGTCACCCGGTCCAGATTTATTTTTATTCATGGGCGTCGCTGGCAAGACCAGCATTTATTGCCCATCCCTAATTGCCCTTGAGAAGATGGTGGTGAGCCGCCTTCTTGAACCGCTGCAGTCCGTGTGGTGAAGGTTCTCCCACAGTGCTGTTAGGTAGGGCGTTCCAGGATTTTGACCCAGCGATGATGAAGGAACGGCCGATATATTTCCAAGTCGGGATAGTGTGTGACTTGGAGGGGGAACGTGCAGGTGGTGTGTTGCTCCCATGTACCTGCTGCTCTTGTGGTAGAGGTTGTGGGTTTGGGAGGTGCTGTCGAAGAAGCCTTGGCGAGTTGCTGCAGTGCATCCTGTGGATGGTACACACTGCAGCCACGGTATGACGGTGGTGGAGGGAATGAATGTTTAGGGTGGTGGATGGGGTGCAGATCAAGTGGGCTGCTTTGTCCTGGATGGTGTCGAGCTTCTTGAGTGTTTTTGGAACTGCACTCATCCAGGCAAGTGGAGAGTATTCCATCACACTCCTGACTTGAGTTTTGTAGATGGTGGAAAGGCTTTGGGGAGTCAGGAGGTGAGTCACTTGTCGCAGAATACCCAGCCTTTTTTGAGCAGGGATGTAACATTTGCAATTACCTTATTTAAAAAGGGTAGTAGGCAGAAGGCTGGAAATTACAGACCAGGTAGCCTAACTGGTGAAGGGGCTTGATCGGGTGGATGCGGTAAGGATGTTCCCAAGGATGGGTGAAACTAGAACTAGGGGGCATAATCTTAGAATAAGGGGCTGCTCTTTCAAAACTGAGATGAGGAGAAACTTCTTCACTCAGAGGGTAGTAGGTCTGTGGAATTTGCTGCCCCAGGAAGCTGTGGAAGCGAAATCATTAAATATATTTAAAACAGAAATGGACAGTTTCCTAGAAGTAAAGGGAATTAGGGGTTACGGGGAGCGGGCAGGAAATTGGACATGAATTTAGATTTGAGGTTAGGATCAGATCAGCCATGATCTTATTGAATGGCGGAGCAGGCTCGAGGGGCCGATTGGCCTACTCCTGCTCCTATTTCTTATGTTCTTATTCTGGGCGCCACGCTTTAGGAAGGATATCAAGGCCTTTGAGAGGGTGCAGAGGAGATTTACTCGAGTGGTACCAGGGATGAGGAACTTCAGTTATGTGGAGAGACTGGGATTGTTTTCCTTGGAGTAGAGTACGGTAGCATAGTGGTTATGTTACTGGATTAGTAATCCAGAGGCCTGGACTAATAATCCAGAGTCATGAGTTCAAATTCCACCATGGCAGCTGGGAAATTTAAATTCAATTAATTAAATAAAATCTGGAATTAAAATACGAGTATCAGTAATGGTGACCATGAAACTACTGGATTGTTGTAAAAACCCATCTGGTTCACTAATGTCCTTTAGGGAAGGAAACCTGCCGTCCTTACCCGGTCTGGCCTATATGTGACTCCAGACCCACAGCAATGTGGTTGATTCTTAATTGCCCTCTGAAATGGCCTAGCAAGCCACTCAGTTGCAAAATCTCGCTAAAAAATGTCACAATAAGAATAAAACTGGACAGACCACGAGGCACTGGACACAACAAAGGCAAAGCAAGCCCAGTCGACCCTGCAAAGTCCGCCTCACTAACATCTGGGGAATTGTGCCAAATTGGGAGAGTTGTCCCACAGACCAGTCAAGCAACAGCCTGACATAGCCATACTCACAGAATCATACCTTTCAGCCAATGTCCCAGACTCTTTCATCACCATCCCTGGGTATGTCCTGTCCCACCAGCAGGACAGACCTACCAGAGGTGGCGGTACAGTGATATACAGTAAGGAGGGAGTGTCCTCAACATTGACTCTTGGATCTCATGGCATCAGGTCAAACATGGGCAAGGCTCCTGCTGATTACCATCTACCGCCCTCCCTCAGCTGATGAATCAGTCCTCCTCCCATGTTGAACACCACTTCGAGGAAGCACTGAGGGTAGCAAGGGCACAAAATGTACTCTGGGTGGGGGACTTCAATGTCCATCACCTAAGAGTAGCTCAGTAGCACCACTGCTGGCCGAGTCCTGAAGGACATAACTTCCAGACTGGGCCTGCGGCAGGTGGTGAGTGAACCAACACGAGGAAAAAACTTACTTGACCTCGTCCTCACCAATCTACCTGTCGCAGATGCATCTGTCCATGACAGAATTGGTAGGAGTGACCACCGCATAGTCCTCATGGAGATGAAGTCCCGTCTTCGCACTGAGGACACCATCCAACGTGTTGTGTGGCACTACCACCGTGCTAAATGGGATAGATTCAGAACAGATCTAGCACCTCAAAACTGGGCATCCATGAGGCGCTGTGGGCCATCAGCAGCAGTAGAATTGTATTCCAGCACAATCTGTAACCTCATGGCCCGGCATATTCCTCACTCTACCATTACCAACAAGCCAGGGGATCAACCCTGGTTCAATGAGGAGTGCAGAAGAGCATGCCAGGAGCAGCAATAGACATACTTAAAAATGAGGTGCCAACTTGGTGAAGCTACAACTCAGCACTACATGCATGCTAAACAGCGGAAGCAACATGCTATAGACAGAGCTAAGCGATTCCACAACCAACGGATCAGATCAAAGCTCTGCAGTCCTGCCACATCCAGTCGTGAATGGTGGTGGACAATTAAACAACTAACGGGAGGAGGAGGCTCTGCGAACATCCCCATCCTCAATGATGGCGGAGTCCAGCACGTGAGTGCAAAAGACAAGGCTGAAGCGTTTGCAACCATCTTCAGCCAGAAGTGCCGAGTGGATGATCTATCTCGGCCTCCTCCCGATATCCCCACCATCACGGAAGCCAGTCTTCAGCCAATTCGATTCACTCCACGTGATATCAAGAAACGGCTGAGCGCATTGGATACAGCAAAGGCTATGGGCCCCGACAACATCCCAGCTATAGTGCTGAAGACTTGTGCTCCAGATCTAGCTGCGCCTCTAGCCAAGCTGTTCCAGTACAGCTACAACACTAGCATCTACCTGACAATGTGGAAAATTGCCCAGGTATGTCCTGTCCACAAAAAGCAGGACAAATCCAATCCGGCCAATTACCGCCCCATCAGTCTACTCTCAATCATCAGCAAAGTGATGGAAGGTGTCGTCGACAGTGCTATCAAGTGGCACTTACTCACCAATAACCTGCTCACCGATGCTCAGTTTGGGTTCCGCCAGGACCACTCGGCTCCAGACCTCATGACAGCATTGGTCCAAACATGGACAAAAGAGCTGAATTCCAGAGGTGAGGTGAGAGTGACTGCCCTTGACATCAAGGCAGCGTTTGACCGAGTGTGGCACCAAGGAGCCCGAGTAAATTTGAAGTCAATGGGAATCAGGGGGAAAACTCTCCTCGTGGTTGGAATCATATCGAGCACAAAGAAAGATGGTAGTGGTTGTTGGAGGCCAATCATCTCAGCCCCAGGACAATGCTGCAGGAGTTCCTCAGGGTAGTGTCCTCGGCCCAACCATCTTCAGCTGCTTCATCAATGACCTTCCCTCCTTCATAAGGTCAGAAATGGGGGATGTTCGCTGATGATTGCACAGTGTTCAGTTCCATTCGCAACCCCTCAGATAATGAAGCAGTCCGTGCCCGCATGCAGCAAAACCTGGACAATATCCAGGCTTGGGCTCATAAGTGGCAAGTAACATTCGCACCAGACAAGTGCCAGGCAATGACCATCTCCAACAAGAGAGAGTCTAACCACCTCCCCATGACATTCAACGGCATTACCATCACCGACTCCCCCACCATCAACATCCTGGGGGTCACCATTGACCAGAAACTTAACTGGACCAGCCATATAAATACTGTGGCTACAAGAGCAGGTCAGAGGCTGGGTATTCTGTGGCGAGTGACTCACCTCCTGACTCCCCAAAGCCTTTCCACCATCGACAAGGCACAAGTCAGGAGTGTGATGGAATACTCTCCACTTGCCTGGATGAGTGCAGCTCCAACAACACTCAAGAAGCTCGACACCATCCAGGACAAAGCAGCCCACTTGATTGGCACCCCATCCACCACCCTAAACATTCACTCCCTTCACTACCGGCGCACTGTGGCTGCAGTGTGTACCATCCACAGGATGCACTGCAGCAACTCGCCAAGGCTTCTTCGACAGCACCTCCCAAACCCACAACCTCTACCACCTGGAAGGACAAGAGCAGCAGGCGCATGGGAACAACACCACCTGCACGTTCCCCTCCAAGTCACGCACTATCCCGGCTTGGAAATATATCGCTGTTCCTTCATCGTTGCTGGGTCAAAATCCTGGAACTCCCTTCCTAATAGCACTGTGGGAGAACCTTCACCACACGGACTGCAGTGGTTCAAGAAGGCGGCTCACCACCATCTTCTCAAGGGCAGTTAGGGATGGGCAATAAATGCTGGCCTCGCCAGCGATGCCCACATCCCATGAACAAATAAAAAAAATAAGGTTAAGGGGAGATTTGATAGAGGTGTTCAAATCATGAAGGGTTTCGATGGGGTAACTATTTCCACTCGCAAGAGGGTCAGTAACCAGAGGACACAGACTTAAGATAATTGGCAAATGAACCCAAAGGGAGATGAGAATTTTTTTAAGGCAGCGAGTTGTTCTGATCTGGAATGCACAGTCTGAAAGGGCGGTGGAAGCAGATTCAATGGTAACTTTCAAAAGGGAATTGGATAAATACTTGAAAGAAAAAAGTCTGCAGGACTATGAGGAAAGAGCAGGGGAGTGTAATTGGATAGTTATTTGAAAGATCCGGCACAGACACTACGGGCCTATTGGCCTCCTTCTGTGCTCTATGATTCTGATTTTTCAAAAATCTCACCTTGTGATATACTCCAAGTATATCAGTGACAGAAAAGCAGTTTTGATTTCAGGAGCCCACATTACTGTGAAGTGCAAGAAATTATCCCCTGGCCTGTGCACTGGCATTCGTCACAGGTCGAATTGATCTGAGGATCAGTACTCACCACTTCATGCTAAAGTTCCCCACTGTCCCCTCGCTCGTCACACATCATTGAAGCTCCCTTTAATCACTTAGTTCAATTCCTACCTATCCAATCGTAGGCAGAGCATCTCCAGAAATGGCCTCTCTTCCCAGCTCACAATGTTTCCGCTGGAGACCCCAAAAAGCGATCCTTGGCCCCTCCCCTTCCTCACCTACATACTATACCTTGGTGACATCATTTGAAGACATGGGCTCAGCTTTCATGAGACAATACTCAGCTGTACCTCACCACCACCTCTCTCGACCCCTCCATTGCCTCTGTGTTGTCAGGCTGCCATCCAGTCCTGAGATGAACCTCAATTTCCTCCAGTTAAACACTGTGTAAACTGAAGCCATTGTCTTTGGCCCCTGCCACAAACTCCATTCCCTAGCCACAGATTCCTTCCCTCTCCCCAGCCACTGTCTCAGGCTGAACCAGACTGTTTGCAAATCTTGACATCCTATTTGACCTCGAGTTGAGCTTCTGACCCATATCTTCTCCATCACTAAGACCGCCTACTTCCATCTCTGTATCATTAACCATCTCCACCCCTGTCTCAGCCCATCGACTGCTGAAACCCTCGTCCATGCTTTTGTTACCTCCAGACTTGATTTATTCCAATGCTCTCCGGCCAGCCTCCCACCTTCCACCCTCCACAAACTTTAACTCTTCCAAAACTCTGCTGCCCGTATCTTAACTCGCACCAAGTCCTGTTCACCCATCACTCCTGTGCTCGCTGACCTAAATCTTTAGATTGCCTTCAGTGTGTAAGTGTTATCCAGATCGCACAGAGCTCCCCCTCTTTTTTTTACACTAGATATCATTGTAGCTCCAGTATTACTGGTCACTTCTGCGTGCAGACCTTGTAAATGAAAGCAAGATCCAAGGATGGTAACAGGGAACCCTTACTCTGTACACCAGCCAATGAAATGTGTTGTGTGCTGCCTCATGGATTCTCCTTTCTCAGTAGTAGGCTGGGTAAACACTATCAGACTGAGACTATCAAACAGATAGTTTTAAGCAGGTTCTGTAATGGGTGGGCGATCGGCCCTACCACATTATTACCCAGGTGGTGAAGACAAAAATCTGCCCCAGGACCGTTCTGCAAGCTGGAAAACTGGAATCTGAGTCCATGAGCTTTTCCACGGAAATATAATCCAAACCCCTTTGAAGTTATACTGAAACAAAAGGCTGCATTTCCCTTATCGATGTTAAATGCATAATCTTTGAGAATGAAGTATGATGGCATTCTGGTCAATATTTAGCTCTAACCAACATCACAAAAACAGATTGTGGTCATTATCACATTGCTGTTTGTGGGATCTTGCTATGCATTAATTGGCTGCCGCGTTTCCCACATTACAACAGTGATTACACCTCAAAAACTACTTAACTGACTGTAAAGTGCTTTGGGAACTCCTGTGGTCATGAAAGATATAAATGTAAATGTAAGTTCTTTTACTTAGTGCTTTATTAAAATTTCGTAAAAAGTTCAAAGTTTTAATCTGTATATTAAACGTTTACTAAAAAACAATATGGCGACCGAGCACTGAGACATCTCAGGAGATTTGGTTCATAGAGACGCCTGGTGGCCTAATTGTGCAATTACACCACATGGCATGTGCAGAATGAAGTTAGAATCATAGAAGTTTACAACATGGAAACAGGCCCTTCGGCCCAACATGTCCATGTCGCCCAGTTTATACCACTAAGCTAGTCCCAATTGCCTGCACTTGGCCCATATCCCTCTATACCCATCTTACCCATGTAACTGTCCAAATGCTTTTTAAAAGACAAAATTGTACCCGCCTCTACTACTGCCTCTGGCAGCTCGTTCCAGACACTCACCACCCTTTGAGTGAAAAAATTGCCCCTCTGGACCCTTTTGTATCTCTCCCCTCTCACCTTAAATCTATGTCCCCTCGTTATAGACTCCCCTACCTTTGGGAAAAGATTTTGACTATCTACCTTATCTATGCCCCTCATTATTTTACAGACTTCTATAAGATCACCCCTTAACCTCCTACTCTCCAGGGAAAAAAGTCCCAGTCTATCTAACCTCTCCCTATAAGTCAAACCATCAAGTCCCAGTAGCATCCTAGTAAATCTTTTCTGCACTCTTTCTAGTTTAATAATATCCTTTCTATAAAAGGGTGACCAGAACTATACACAGTACTCCAAGTGTGGCCTCACCAATGCCCTGTACAACTTCAACAAGACATCCCAACTCCTGTATTCAATGTTCTGACCAATGAAACCAAGCATGCTGAATGCCTTCTTCACCACCCTATCCACCTGTGACTCCACTTTCAAGGAGCTATGAATCTGTACTCCTAGATCTCTTTGTTCTATAACTCTCCCCAACGCCCTACCATTAACGGAGTAGGTCCTGGCCCGATTCGATCTACCAAAATGCATCACCTCACATTTATCTAAATTAAACTCCATCTGCCATTCATCGGCCCACTGGCCCAATTTATCAAGATCCCGTTGCAATCCTGGATAACCTTCTTCACTGTCCACAATGCCAACAATCTTGGTGTCATCTGCAAACTTACTAACCATGCCTCCTAAATTCTCATCCAAATCATTAATATAAATAACAAATAACAGCGGACCCAGCACCGATCCCTGAGGCACACCGCTGGTCACAGGCCTCCAGTTTGAAAAACAACCCTCTACAATCAATCCAATTTTGTATCCAATTGGCTACCTCACCTTGGATCCCGTGAGATTTAACCTTATGCAACAACCTACCATGCGGTACCTTGTCAAAGGCTTTACTAAAGTCCATGTAGACCACGTCTGCTGCACAGCCCTCATCTATCTTCTTGGTTACCCCTTCAAAAAACTCAATCAAATTTGTGAGACATGATTTTCCTCTCACAAAACCATGCTGACTGTTCCTAATCAGTCCCTGCCTCTCCAAATGCCTGTAGATCCTGTCTCTCAGAATACCCTCTAACAACTTACCCACTACAGATGTCAGGCTCACCGGTCTGTAGTTCCCAGGCTTTTCCCTGCCGCCCTTCTTAAACAAAGGCACAACATTTGCTACCCTCCAAACTTCAGGCACCTCACCTGTAGCTGTCGATGATTCAAATATCTCTGCTAGGGGAGATTGCTCCCTCTGCTAGGGGTAACCTAGGGCCTCAATCTCCTCAAGTTGTGTTTACAAAGTGCTTTTCGTAAGTTCAGGACATCTCAAAACGTTTCACAACCCACCAATGACTTTCGCAGTGCAGTTACTGTTTAGTAGGTAAGCACGGCAGCCAATCTCTGCTCAAGGAGATACCAGAAACAACAGTGGGATAAATGACCAAATAAACAGTTTTTAGTAATGTTGGTTGAAGGTTAAACGTTAGCCAGCTCACCTATGGAGAACTCCCCTGCTCTTTCTCCAATAGTGCCATCCGATCTTTTACATCCACCTGAGAGACTTAACATCTCATCTGAAAGACGGCACCTCCAACAGTGCAGCACCACCTCATCACTGCACTGCTGTATCAGCCGAGATTATCTGCTCAAGTGTTTGGAGTGGGGCTCGAACGCACAACCTTCTGAATCAGAGGCAAGAATGTTACCACGGCTGTCACCTGCTGCTCTCTAAAGTGGCCGTGTAGAGTGTTCAGCGTGTGCAGTGTGTGTGTTACGATGAGTGTGAGGACACGCTGGCTAATGAATCTCAGCTGGAAGCAAGTGCCTAGCTTGTTTGTACCAGTCCAGTGAATATTAAAATAAGGCTCATTCCAAGCAGCCCAGTGAGATGGATACAAGGGACATCGCCGTCCGTACAGGAGAACAGCATCTGTGCTCTACTCCTTTGATATGCTCCATGTTACTCCATTACTAACAGCTGGCTGCACTCCCATAGACCGGCTTCTGGGTGAATTCTGTAAAGGCCGAGTGCCACCCACAATGCTCAGGCAGCCAATGCACAGTGTCTGTGATTTCCTGTTCATTGGACAGAATATGATGGGACACGAGACCGAGTGTCTGATATTCGCTGGCTGTGTGCGGCCCCAAGTGCAACTGAAATGAGGTGGCTGTGCTCACCAGGCACAGCAGCTCCCTGATGGAACCACACGTCAAGCAGTGTAATATCCAGCGATTGATTTCATCGGGTCCCCTGATCGAACGTGTTAGCTGAAGGGCCAAAAGTAGTACTGAGCCACGCAGACCGAGCTGAGTTGCAAGATCTCGGGGCAATGGGTGAGTTTCTACAAATGAGAAGAGTCGTAAACTGAACCCTAACCCTAACACTAAACCTAACACTAACCCTAACACTAACACTAACACTAACCCTAACCCTAACACTAACACTAACACTAACCCTAACACTAACACTAACACTAACCCTAACACTAACACTAACCCTAACCCTAACACTAACCCTAACACTAACCCTAACCCTAACCCTAACACTAACACTAACACTAACCCTAACCCTAACACTAACACTAACCCTAACACTAACACTAACCCTAACCCTAACACTAACACTAACCCTAACACTAACACTAACACTAACCCTAACCCTAACACTAACACTAACCCTAACCCTAACACTAACACTAACCCTAACCCTAACACTAACACTAACACTAACACTAACCCTAACCCTAACACTAACACTAACCCTAACCCTAACACTAACACTAACCCTAACACTAACACTAACACTAACCCTAACCCTAACACTAACACTAACCCTAACCCTAACACTAACACTAACACTAACACTAACCCTAACCCTAACACTAACCCTAACACTAGCCCTATCGCTAAGCCTAGCCCCTAGCGTAACTCTTGTGCTAACCCTAAACCTAGCCCTATCCCTAACTCTAACCATAACCCTAATCTTAACCCTTACCCTAGCCCTCACCCCAATGCTAATCCTAACCCTAACCCTAGTTTAGGAGTATGGTTAGGATTGGGGTCAGGCTTAGAATTATGCTCGGACTAGGGAACTGCAGGATCAGACCTGGAGGAGGAGGACGCTAATGGAACTGTGCAAATCATGAGTTTGATTTCAGGATCACTCTCTGGAATCCACAACAACAATAATTTGCATTTATACAGCGCCTTTAACGAGGTAAAACATCCCAAGGTTCTTAGTTTTGTTTTGGAAAATTTTAATCCAGTTTAGTTTATGACATATGAAAAGAATTAGTTACAATGGGAGTGCAGTGGGACATGAGTGCAGCGGACACAGAGTGAGACAGCTCAGAGTTTGGTGAGTGTGGGAATTTAAGGGTTAATCTGTTTAAAATCTGGTGTAAATTGCTGTCAACTGTTTAAGTTCAATTTTGAAGTTTAAATTTTTAACTTTCTGTCAGGCTTCAGCAGAGAGCTGCTGTAGTTAGTTAATTGGTTAGCGAGATTAAACTGGTTCCTGAAAGAGGAACAGGCCTGACTCATCTGAGTCACAAACAGTAGAAATACAGGGGCCTGTTAGTGCAACCAGCACTGAGTGCAACGGACACTGAGTGAAACAGCTGAGAGTTTGGTGAGTGTGGGAGTTCGGTGAAGTGGGGGAAGGAGGTGCTGCTTTGCCTTGCTTTTCCTAACTTTTCCCCAGAGCGACGGCGGACCTGAGCAGCAGAAGACTGAGAGTGGGGATAGAAGCAGCAGCAGACCTGCAACAAGAGAAAACTACTGTGCGTCATCGCAGGTGAGGCAGGAGAGTCCGAGAGGTGAGCACAGTGTAAAAGGAGAGACCAAGAGCGGGAGGAGAGTCCGAGAGGTGAACGCAGTGTAAATCTAAGGCAAGTCATGGCAGCACAGCTCGCACCTGTGATATGCTCCTCCTGCACTATGTGGGAAGTCATGGACACTACCAGTGCCCCTGGAGACCATGTGTGCAGGAAGTGTGTCCAGCTGCAGCTACTGGCTAACCGCATTTCGGAGCTGGAGCTGCGGGTGGATTCACTGTGGAGCATCTGTGATGCTGAGACTATCGTGGATAGCACGTTCAGTGAGGTGGTCACACCGCAGGTAAAGATTACACAGGCAGAAAGGAAATGGGTGACCGCCAGGCAGAGTAAAAGGACGAGGCAGGTAGAGCAGGAGTCCCCTGGGGCCATCTCCCTCTCAAACAGATATTCTGCTTTGGATACTGTTGGGGGAGATGGCTTATCAGGGGAAAGCAGCAAGAGCCAAGTTTGTGGCACCACGGGTGGCTCTGCTGCACAGGAGGGGAGGAAGAAGAGTGGCAGGGCTATAGTGATAGGGGATTCCATTGTAAGTGGAACAGATAGGCGTTTCTGCGGCCGCAAACGTGACTCCAGGATGGTATGTTGCCTCCCTGGTGCTAGGGTCAAGGATGTCATGGAGCGGCTGCAGGGCATTCTGGTTGGGGAGGGTGAACAGCCAGTAGTCGTGGTCCATATCGGTACCAACGACATAGGTAAAAAAAAGGGATGAGGTCCTGCAAGGTGAATTTAAGGAGTTAGGAAATAAATTAAAAAGCAGGACCTCAAAGGCAGTGATGTCAGGATTACTAACAGTGCCACGTGCTAGTGAGTATAGGAACAGGAGAATAGACCAGATGAATGCGTGGCTGCAGGGATGGTGTAGGAGGGAGGGATTTAGATTCCTGGGACATTGGGATCGGTTCTGGGGAAGGTGGGACCTGTACAAGCGTGACGGGTTACACCCGAGCAGGACCGGGACCAATGTCCTCGCGGGGGTGTTTGCTAGTGCTGTTGGGGAAGGTTTAAACTAGAGTGGCAGGGGAATGGGAACCTGAGCGGGGAGTCAGAAGGGAGTAAAATTGAGTGCAGCAAGAGAGGGGAAGATCCAGGGGAAATTTACAATATAAATAGTACAAACAGTTGTTCAAGAACAAGTGAAAGTGAAAAGCGTAGAGCAGCAGAAAGAAAGTGTACTTTAGGCACTGCAGATAAAGTGAAAACTAGAAGGCGTAAGGCGATTAACCCAGCATCAAAGCTGAAGGTCAGGCAAGGGTGTGTGGCCCAACTAAGAGTTCTATATACAAATGCACGGAGTATAAGGAATAAATTAAATGAACTACAGGTTCAAATTCAAATAGGAGGGTATGACATGATAGCTATTACTGAGGCATGGCTGCAGGATGGTCAGGATTGGAAACTGAATATACCAGGTTATAAGGTCTACAGGAGAGATAGGGAAAATGGAAGAGGGGGAGGAGTAGCCTTAGTGATTAGATCTGAAATCACTTCAATGATAAAGGAGGATATAACGAGAGGTAAGCAGCCAACAGAGACCTTATGGGTTGAATTGAGAAATAGGAAAGGATCTAAGACTATAGTGGGAGTTGTATATAGGAGCCCTGGCAGCAGCTCTGAAGTGCTAGATTGTATGAATGCAGAGATTAGACAAGTGTGTAACAAAGGCATAGTGGTCTTAATGGGGGACTTTAACCTTCACATAGATTGGGAAAAGCAGACTAGCAACTGTCTGAAAGGTAGTGAATTTCTTGAGTGTGTCCGGGATAGTTTTCTACAGCAGTATGTCCTGGAGGCAACAAGGGGGCAAGCTACACTAGATTTAGTAATGAGTAATGAACCAGATTTAGTTAACGGCTTAACTGTACGCGAACATCTATCCAATAGTGATCATAACATGACTGAGTTCAATGTGGTGTTTGAAAGGGAAAAAAGTGAATCAGCTGCTAAGATTCTAGACTTGGGTAAGGCCGACTTCAATGGGATGAGACAGAGACTGTCCACAGTAAACTGGGCAAATCTGTCAATGAGTAAAACGACTGATGATCAGTGGGAAATGTTTAAAGAAACATTTAATGTGATACAGAATCGGTTTATACCCCTGAGGGGCAAGAACTCTACTTGCCAAAAAAAACAGCCATGGAAAAACTAAAGAGGTAAGGGACAGTATAAGACATAAGGAAAGGGCATACAAAAACGCAAAAAATAGCACAGATCCTGGCGAATGGGAAAGATACAAAGATGAACAAAGGGTCACAAAACAGATAATAAGAGCTACAAAAAGAGAGGATGAAAAGAAACTTGCAAGGGATATCAAAACCAATACGAAGAACTTTTATAGTTACATTAGGAAAAAGTGGGTGGTCAGGAGCAGTGTTGGCCCCTTAAAAACTGAAAGTGGGGATATTGTCATTGACAATGGGGAATGGCGGACATGTTGAACAATTACTTTGCGTCAGTATTTACAGTCGAAAAAGAGGATAGCATGCCAGAAATCCCAAGGAAACTAATATTGAATCGGGGACAGGGACTCGATAAAATTAACAGAAGTAAAGCAACAGTAATGAAGAAAATAATAGCACTAAAGAGTGATAAATCCCCAGGACCAGATGGTTTCCATCCCAGGGTTTTAAAGGAAGTAGGTGAGCACATTGCAGATGCCCTAACTATAATCTTTCAAAGTTCTCTAGATTCAGGAATTGTCCCTCCAGATTGGAAAATTGCACATGTCACTCCGCTTTTTAAGAAAGGAGAGAGAGGGAAACCAGGGAATTATAGACCAGTTAGCCTAACATCTGTTGTGGGGAAAATGCTGGAGTCTATAATTAAGATAGGGTGACTGAACACCTCGAGAATTTTCAGTTAATCAGAGAGAGCCAGCATGGATTTGTGAAAGGTAGGTCGTGCCTGACAAACCTGATTGAATTTCTTGAAGAGGTGACTAAAGTATTGGACAGGGGAATGTCAATGGATGTTATTTATATGGACTTCCAGAAGGCATTTGATAAGGTCCCACATAAGAGACTGTTAGCTAAGATAGAAGCCCATGGAATCGAGGGAAATGTACAGACTTGGTTAGGAAGTTGGCTGAGCGAAAGGTGACAGAGAGTAGGGATAATGGGTAAGTATTCACATTGGCAGGATGTGACTAGTGGAGTCCCGCAGGGATCTGTCTTGGGGCCTCAATTATTCACAATATTTATGAACGACTTAGATGAAGGCATAGAAAGTCTCATATCTAAGTTTGCCGATGATGGCATTGTAAGCAGTGTAGATGAAAACATCAAATTACAAAGCGATATTGATAGATTAGGTGAATAGGCAAAACTGTGGCAAATGGAATTCAATGTAGACAAATGTGAGGTCATCCACTTTGGATCAAAAAAGGAAAGAACAGGATACTTTCTAAATGGTAAAAAGTTAAAAACAGTGGCTGTCCAAAGGGACTTAGGGGTTCAGGTACATAGATCATTGAAGTGTCATGGACAGATGCAGAAAATAATCAATAAGGCTAATGGAATGCTGGCCTTTATATCTAGAGGACGAGAGTGCAAAGGGGCAGAAATTATGCTGCAGCTATACAAAACCCCGGTTAGACCGCACCTGGAGTACTGTGAGCAGTTCTGGGCACCGCACCTTCGGAAGGACATATTGGCCTTGGAGGGAGTGCAGCGTAGGTTTACTAGAATGATACCCTGACTTCAAGGGTTAAGTTACGAGGCGAGATTACACAAATTGGGGTTGTATTCTC
This sequence comes from Heptranchias perlo, assembly GCF_035084215.1. Taxonomy (NCBI): domain Eukaryota; kingdom Metazoa; phylum Chordata; class Chondrichthyes; order Hexanchiformes; family Hexanchidae; genus Heptranchias; species Heptranchias perlo. The sequence goes on along the minus strand of NC_090356.1, from coordinate 34,637,229 downwards.
TGGAGTTTCGAAGGTTAAGGGGTGATCTGATCGAAGTTTATAAGATATTAAGGGGAACAGATAGGGTGGATAGAGAGAAACTATTTCCGCTGGTTGGGGATTCTAGGAGTAGGGGGCACAGTCTAAAAATTAGAGCCAGACCTTTCAGGAGTGAGATTAGAAAACATTTCTACACACAAAGGGTGGTAGAAGTTCGGAACTCTCTTCCGCAAACGGCAATTGATACTAGCTCAATTGCTCAATTTAAATCTGAGATGGATAGCTTTTTGGCAACCAAAGGTATTAAGGGATATGGGCCAAAGGCAGGTATATGGAGTTAGATCACAGATCAGCCATGATCTTATCAAATGGCGGAGCAGACACGAGGGGCTGAATGGCCTACTCCTGTTCCTATGTTCCTATGTTTCTATGAACCAGTCTTGAGTTAATCTGCAGGTGCACCCAAGATTCCATCAGTTGTGTTATTGGGGACAAGAGAAAACTAACATGCACAAAACTGCAACGTTTGCAGTGATGGATTTGGACAATTTCAGAAGGGGAAGCTCTGATGGCTTAGGTTTCTCTACTCCAAAAAATTTGATTGTTGACATTTTTTGGTGCCTTTTCTAGCTCGCTGGACACACTTTTAACGAGCTTCAGCCTGTTCTTATTTTCATTTAGAGTGAATCTCTTCCCCCTTTCTCTATGCAGGATATACCTTGGTCCCTGAATGCAAAGCAAAGCTCCCATAAAAAGCAATGAGATCAGTGACTTTTTTTATTCATTCATGGGATGTGCGCATCACTGGCCAGGCCGGCATTTATTGCCCATCCCTAACTGCCCTTGAGAAGGTGGTGGTGAGCCGCCTTCTTGAACCGCTGCAGTCCGTGTGGTGAAGGTTCTCCCACAGCGCTGTTAGGAAGGGAGTTCCAGGATTTTGACCCAGCGACAATGAAGGAACGGCGATATATTTCCAAGTCGGGATGTTGTGTGACTTGGAGGAGAACGTGCAGGTGGTGTTGTTCCCATGTGCCTGCTGCTCTTGGGAGGTGCTGTCGAAGAAGCCTTGGCGAGTTGCTGCAGTGCATCATAGAATCATAGAATCATAGAAGTTACAACATGGAAACAGGCCCTTCGGCCCAACATGTCCATGTCGCCCAGTTTATACCACTAAGCTAGTCCCAATTGCCTGCACTTGGCCCATATCCCTCGATACCCATCTTCCCCATGTAACTGTCCAAATGCTTTTTAAAAGACAAAATTGTACCCGCCTCTACTACTGCCTCTGGCAGCTCGTTCCAGACACTCACCACCCTTTGAGTGAAAAAATTGCCCCTCTGGATCCTTTTGTATCTCTCCCCTCTCACCTTAAATCTGTGCCCCCTCGTTATAGACTCCCCTACCTTTGGGAAAAGATTTTGACTATCGACCTTATCTATGCCCCTCATTATTTTATAGACTTCTATAAGATCACCCCTTAACCTCCTACTCTCCAGGGAATAAAGTCCCAGTCTGTCTAACCTCTCCCTGTAAGTCAAACCATCAAGTCCCGGTAGCATCCTAGTAAATCTTTTCTGCACTCTTTCTAGTTTAATAATATCCTTTCTATAATAGGGTGACCAGAACTGTACACAGTACTCCAAGTGTGGCCTCACCAATGCCCTGTACAACTTCAACAAGACATCCCAACTCCTGCATTCAATGTTCTGACCAATGAAACCAAGCATGCTGAATGCCTTCTTCACCACCCTATCCACCTGTGACTCCACTTTCAAGGAGCTATGAATCTGTACTCCTAGATCTCTTTGTTCTATAACTCTCCCCAACGCCGTACCATTAACGGAGTAGGTCCTGGCCCGATTCGATCTACCAAAATGCATCACCTCACATTTATCTAAATTAAACTCCATCTGCCATTCATCGGCCCACTGGCCCAATTTATCAAGATCCCGTTGCAATCCTAGATAACCTTCTTCACTGTCCACAATGCCACCAATCTTGGTGTCATCTGCAAACTTACTAACCATGCCTCCTAAATTCTCATCCAAATCATTAATATAAATAACAAATAACAGCGGACCCAGCACCGATCCCTGAGGCACACCGCTGGACACAGGCATCCAGTTTGAAAAACAACCCTCGACAACCACCCTCTGTCTTCTGTCGTCAAGCCAATTTTGTATCCAATTGGCTACCTCACCTTGGATCCCATGAGATTTAACCTTATGTAACAACCTACCATGCGGTACCTTGTCAAATGCTTTGCTGAAGTCCATGTAGACCACGTCTACTGCACAGCCCTCATCTATCTTCTTGGTTACCCCTTCAAAAAACTCAATCAAATTCGTGAGACATGATTTTCCTCTCACAAAACCATGCTGACTGTTCCTAATTAGTCCCTGCCTCTCCAAATGCCTGGAGATTCTGTCCCTCAGAATACCCTCTAACAACTTACCCACTACAGATGTCAGGCTCACTGGTCTGTAGTTCCCAGGCTTTTCCCTGCCGCCCTTCTTAAACAAAGGCACAACATTTGCTACCCTCCAATCTTCAGGCACCTCACCTGTAGCGGTGGATGATTCAAATATCTCTGCTAGGGGACCCGCAATTTCCTCCCTAACCTCCCATAACGTCCTGGGATACATTTCATCAGGTCCCGGAGATTTATCTACCTTGATGCGCGTTAAGACTTCCAGCACCTCCCTCTCTGTAATATGTACACTCCTCAAGACATCACTATTTATTTCCCCAAGTTCCCTAACATCCATGCCTTTCTCAACCGTAAATACCGATGTGAAATATTCATTCAGGATCTCACCCATCTCTTGTGGTTCCGCACATAGATGACCTTGTTGATCCTTAAGAGGCCCTACTCTCTCCCTAGTTACCCTTTTGCCCTTTATGTATTTGTAGAAGCTCTTTGGATTCACCTTTGCCTGATCTGCCAAAGCAATCTCATATCCCCTTTTTGCCCTCCTGATTTCTCTCTTAACTCTACTCCGGCAATCTCTATACTCTTCAAGGGATCCACTTGATCCCAGCTGCCTATGCATGTCATATGCCTCCTTCTTATTTTTGACTAGTGCCTCAATCTCCCGAGTCATCCAAGGTTCCCTCCTTCTACCAGCCTTGCCCTTCACTTTATAAGGAATGTGCTTACCCTGAACCCTGGTTAACACACTTTTGAAAGCCTCCCACTTACCAGACGTCCCTTTGCCTGCCAACAGACTCTCCCAATCAACTTCTGAAAGTTCCTGTCTAATACCATCAAAATTGGCCTTTCCCCAATTTAGAATTTTAACTTTTGGGCCAGACCTATCCTTCTCCATAGCTATCTTAAAACTAATGGAATTATGATCACTGGTCCCAAAGTGATCCCTCACTAACACTTCTGTCACCTGCCCTTCCTTATTTCCCAAGAGGAGGTCAAGTTTTGCCCCCTCTCTAGTCGGGCCATCCACATACTGAATGAGAAATTCCTCCTGAATACACTCAACAAATTTCTCTCCATCCAAGCCCCTAATGCTATGGCTGTCCCAGTCAATGTTGGGAAAGTTAAAGTCCCCTACTATTACCACCCTATTTTTCTTGCAGCTGTCTGTAATCTCCTTACATATTTGCTCCTCAATTTCCCGTTGACTATTTGGGGGTCTGTAGTACAATCCTATCAAAGTGATCTCTCCCTTCTTATTTTTCAGTTCTACCCATATGGACTCAGTGGGCGAACCCTCGGATATATCCCCTCTCACTACTGCCGTGATGTTCTCCCTAATCAAGAACGCAACTCCCCCTCCTCTCTTACCTCCTGCTCTATCTTTCCTATAGCATCTGTACCCTGGAACATTGAGCTGCCAGTCCTGCCCCTCCCTTAGCCATGTTTCAGTAATAGCTATAACATCCCAGTCCCATGTACCCATCCATGCCCTGAGTTCATCTGCCTTGCCCATCAGACTTCTTGCATTGAAATAAATGCAGTTTAATCGAGTCTTCCCTTGGTCTTTGCCCTGCTTTCTCAGACCATCTGTCCGGTCATGTTCTGTACACTCTCCCTTACTGCCTTTTGTTTCTGTCACCACTTTATTTCCCACTGACTTCCTGCATCGGTTCCCATCCCCCTGCCACATTAGTTTAAACCCTCCCCAACAGCACTAGCAAACACTCCCCCTAGGACATTGGTTCCAGTCCTGCCCAGATGCAGACCGTCCAATTTGTACTGGTCCCACCTCCCCCAGAACCGGTTCCAATGGCCCAGGAATTTGAATCCCTCCCTCTTGCACCATCTCTCAAGCCACGTATTCATCTTAGCTATCCTGTCATTCCTACTCTGACTAGCCCGTGGCACTGGTAGCAATCCTGAGATTACTACCTTTGAGGTCCTACTCTTTAGTTTAACTCCTAACTCCCTAAATTCAGCTTGTAGGACCTCATCCTGTTTTTTACCTATATCGTTGGTGCCTATATGCACCACGACAACTGGCTGTTCACCCTCCCCCTCCAGAATGTCCTGCAGCCGCTCCGAGACATCCTTGACCCTTGCACCAGGGAGGCAACATACCATCCTGGAGTCTCGGTTGCGTCCGCAGAAACGCCTGTCTATTCCCCTTCCTGTGGATGGTACACACTGCAGCCACTGTGCGCCGGTGGTGAAGGGAGTGAATGTTTAGGGTGGTGGATGGGGTGCCAATCAACCGTGCTGCTTTGTCCTGGATGGTGTCGAGCTTCTTGAGTGTTGTTGGAGCTGCACTCATCCAGGCAAGTGGAGAGTATTCCATCACACTACTGACTTGTGCCTTGTCGATGGTGGAAAGGCTTTGGGGAGTCAGGAGGTGAGTCACTCGCTGCAGAATACCCAGCCTCTGACCTGCTCTTGTAGCCACAGTATTTATGTGGCTGGTCCAGTTAAGTTTGTGGTCAATGGTGACCCCCAGGATGTTGATGGTGGGGGATTTGGCGATGGTAATGCCGTTGAATGTCAAGGGAGGTGGTTAGACTCTCTCTTGTTGCAGATGGTCATTGCCTGGCACTTGTCTGGCGCAAATATTACTTGCCACTTATGAGCCCAAGCCTGGATGTTGTCCAGGTATTGCTGCATGCGGGCACGGACTGCTTCATTATCTGAGGGGTTGCGAATGGAACTTAACACTGTGCAATCATCAGCGAACATCTCCATTTCTGACCTTATGATAGAGGGAAGGTCATTGATGAAGCAGCTGAAGATGGTTGGGCCTTGGACACTGCCCTGAGGAACTCCTGCAGCAATGTCCTGGGGCTGAGATGATTGGCCTCCAACAACCACTACCATCTTCCTTTGTGCTAGGTATGACTCCAGCCACTGGAGAGTTTTCCCCCTGATTCCCATTGACTTCAATTTTACTTGGGCTCCTTGGTGCCACACTCGGTCAAATGCTGCCGTGATGTCAAGGGCAGTCACTCTCACCTCACCTCTGGAATTCAGCTCTTTTGTCCATGTTTGGACCAATGCTGTAATGAGCTCTGGAGCCGAGTGGTCCTGGCGGAACCCAAACTGAGCATCGGTGAGCAGGTTATTGGTGAGTAAGTGCCACTTGATAGCACTGTCGACGACACCTTCCATCACTTTGCTGATGATTGAGAGTAGACTGATGGGACGGTAATTGGCCGGATTGGATTTGTTCTGCTGTTTGTGGACAGGACATACCTGGGCAATTTTCCACATTGTCGGGTAGATGCCAGTGTTGTAGCTGTACTGGAACAGTTTGGCTAGAGGCGCGGCTAGTTCTGGAGCATAAGTCTTCAGCACTACAGCCGGGATGTTGTTGGGGCCCATAGCCTTTGCTGTATCCAGTGCACTCAGCCGTTTCTGGATATCATGTGGAGTGAATCGAATTGGCTGAAGACTGGCTTCTGTGATGGTGGGGATATCGGGAGGAGGCCGAGATGGATCATGCACTTGGTACTTCTTGCTGCAAACGCTTCAGCCTTGTCTTTTGCACTCACGTGCTGGACTCCGCCATCATTGAGGATGGGGATGTTTACAGAGCCTCCTCCTCCCGTTAGTTGTTTAATTGTCCACCACCATTCACGACTGGATGTGGCAGGTCTGCAGAGCTTTGATCTGATCCGTTGGTTGTGGAATCGCTTAGCTCTGTCTATAGCATGTTGCTTCCGCTGTTTAGCATGCATGTAGTCCTGTGTTGTAGCTTCACCAGGTTGGCACCTCATTTTTCGGTGCACCTGGTGCTGCTCCTGGCTTGCTCTTCTACACTCCTCATTGAACCAAGGTTGATCCCCTGGCTTGTTATTAATGGTAGAGTGAGGAATATGCCGGGCCATGAGGTTACAGATTGTGCTGGAATACAATTCTGCGGCTGCTGATGGCCCACAGCGCCTCATGGATGCCCAGTTTTGAGCTGCTAGATCTGTTCTGAATCTATCCCATTTAGCACGGTGGTAGTGCCACACAACACGTTGGATGGTGTCCTCAGTGCGAAGATGGGACTTCGTCTCCACGAGGACTGTGCGGTGGTCACTCCTACCAATACTGTCATGGACAGATGCACCTGCGACAGGTAGTTTGATGAGGATGAGGTCAAATAGGTTTTTCCCTCGTGTTGGTTCGCTCACCACCTGCCGCAGGCCCAGTCTGGGATTTCCGTCAGTTGTGGTGCTGCCGAGCAACTCTTGGTGATGGACATTGAAGTCCCCCACCCAGAGTACATTCTGTGTCCTTGCTACCCTCAGTGCTTCCTTGAAGTGGTGTTCAACATGGAGGAGGACTGATTCATCAGCTGAGGGAGGGCGGTAGGTGGTAATCAGCAGGAGGTTTCCTTGCCCATGTTTGACCTGATGCCATGAGATTGCATGGGGCCCAGAGTCAATGTTGAGGACTCCCAGGGCCACTCCCTCCTGACTGTATATCACTGTACCGCCACCTCTGGTGGGTCTGTCCTGCCGGTGGGACAGGACATACCCAGGAATGGTGATGGAAGAGTCTGGGACGTTGGCTGAAAGGTATGATTCTGTGAGTATGGCTATTTCAGGCTGTTGCTTGACTAGTCTGTGAGACAGATCTCCCAATTTTGGCACAAGTCCCCAGATGTTAAGTGAGGAGGACTTTGCAGGGTCGACTGGGCTTGGTTTGCCGTTGTTGTGTCCAGTGCCTATGGTCCGTCTGGTTTTATTCTTATTATGACTTTTTTTTTAGCGAGATTTTACAACTGAGTGGCTTGCTCGGCCATTTCAGAGGGCAATTAAAATCAACCACATTGCTGTGGGTCTGGAGTCACATATAGGCCAGACCGGGTAAGGACGGCAGGTTTCCTTCCCTAAAGGATATTAGTGAACCAGATGGGTTTTCACAACAATCCGATGGTTTCATGGTCACCATTACTGATACTGGTTTTTTTTAATTCCAGATTTTATTTAATTAATTGAATTTAAATTCCCCAGCTGCCGTGGCGGGATTTGAATTCATGACTCTGGATTATTAGTCCAGGCCTAATGGGATTATTAGTTCAGTAATATAACCAATATGCTACCGTACCCCTGACTAGTTAAACTGTGATGGTGTCTCTCTGTCTCTCCGTGCCTGGTCCTGCCTCTGTCTCTCCGTGTCTCCCCGTTTCTGCCCCCTCTCCCCATGTCTGCCCCCGTGTCCGCCTCCATAGTAGGTACAGCACACAGGCAGGTCATTTGGCCCATCATGCCTATGCCAGCTCTTTTAAAGTGCTATCCAATTAGTCCCACTCCCCTGCTCTTTGCCCATCGCCCTGTAATTTTATTTTCCCATCTAGTGTTTATCCAATTCCCTTTTGAAAGTTTCTATTGAATTTGTTTCAGGCAGTGCATTCCAGATCATCATAACTTGCTGCGTAAGAGGTTTCCTCCTGTCACCTCTGGCTCTTTTCATTTGTTCTGTCTGTGTCTCCATGTCTGCCCCTGTGTCTGTCTCCATGAGTCAGCACCTCGTGAGGGAAGAAACATTACTGTAAGTGAACTTACTGGTGCAGGGCATGTCATGTGGGTCAGAGTCTGTCCGATAGTATCCATTCCGGCAAATACAGTTTGTGGCACCTTCAGAGGTGGTCCTGCTGTTGATTGGACAGCTCAAACAGGGGTCCTCCCCTTGGTTCGGCTTAAACGATCCCAATGGACAACCTGTAAAATAAAGAAATATATGAACTGATCTCTGCCTGTGAACGCAGTGTCTTCATATCTCCCAGTGGTGAGTCCGAGGCTGCAGCTTTCTTGGACTGTATTTACCACATGCCCACAAAAGCCCCAGGAAAAGGATCTGTGAGACATTAAATCAAACAAACGTGGGATTGAACAGATCGGAGTGATACACAATGAATCTAAACCGAATGTAAAAGTGTCACACACTTTGGATTCAAGAACATCTGAAAATCAATTTGAGACTTAAAATGTCTAAAACTCCAATTTGTTTGACAGGAATATGCTTGAAATCAAATACAGGGCAGCTTAAAACCAAAAGCTCAGCTTAACATCTGAATGAAAATGAAATAATAGCACCTTTAATGGAGTAATTTATATCATCTGAGTAATACATGTCAGTTTTAAATGTTTTGTCTGTGGAACTGAATTGATTTTTCAAATGTTGTCAAAGATATTTGCTGGTTCAGGTTTTCATTGTTGTTTCATTTCCAATTTATATTTGATAAATCATTTCAATTAAATCTCTATCATGTTTGATATTTAAATGGACTACATACAATCACTGCCTGGGCAGGCAAGTAATTCCAATTCTAATATGGTGCTTCCTTAATTCACTGCTATAGAATGGATGTGTGTGGATGAGTGTGAGTGTGTGGATGAGTGTGAGTGTGTGGATGAGTGTGAGTGTGTGTGTGCGGAGGGATGTGTGTGTGTGGATATGTGTGTGTGTGTGGATATGTGTGTGTGCATGGATGGGTGTGTGGACGGATGTGTGTGTAGATGGGTGTGTGCGCGCGTGTGTGTGTATGCAAATGGAGGTGTGTGCGCATGGGTGTGTGTGTGTGAATGGGTGTGTGTGTGTGTTTGTGTAAGATGTGTGTGTGTCTGGATGTGTGAATGGGTGTGTGTGTGTGTGGATGGATGTGTGTGTGTGCGTGTGTGTGTGAATGGGTGTGTGTGTGGCCGTGTGTGTGTGTGTGCGTGGGTGTGTGTGTGGCCGTGTGTGTGTGTGTGCGTGTGTGTGTGTGTGGATGGGTGTGTGTGTGGACGCATGTGTGTGCATGTGTGTGTGTGTGTGTGAATGGGTGTGTGTGTGGGTGTGTGTGTGTGGCCGTGTGTGTGTGTGTGTGGATGGGTGTGTGTGTGTGGATGGGGGTGTGTGTGTGTATGAGTGTGTGTGCGCACGGATGGGTGCGCGAGTGTGTGTGAGGATGGATGTGCGAGTGTGTGAGGATGGATGTGCGAGTGTGTGTGAGGATGGATGTGCGAGTGTGTGTGAGGAGGGATGTGCGAGTGTGTGTGAGAATGGATGTGCGAGTGTGTGTGAGAATGGATGTGCGAGTGTGTGTGAGGATGGATGTGCGAGTGTGTGTGAGAATGGATGTGCGAGTGTGTGTGAGAATGGATGTGCGAGTGTGTGTGAGAATGGATTGCGAGTGTGTGTGAGGATGGATGTGCGAGTGTGTGTGAGGATGGATGTGCGAGTGTGTGTGAGGAGGGATTGCGAGTGTGTGTGAGGATGGATGTGCGAGTGTGTGTGAGGAGGGATTGCGAGTGTGTGTGAGGATGGATGTGCGAGTGTGTGTGAGGATGGATGTGCGAGTGTGTGTGAGGAGGGATTGCGAGTGTGTGTGAGGATGGATGTGCGAGTGTGTGTGAGGATGGATGTGCGAGTGTGTGTGAGGATGGATGTGCGAGTGTGTGTGAGAATGGATTGCGAGTGTGTGTGAGAATGGATGTGCGAGTGTGTGTGAGGATGGATGTGCGAGTGTGTGTGAGGAGGGATTGCGAGTGTGTGTGAGGATGGATTGCGAGTGTGTGTGAGAATGGATGTGCGAGTGTGTGTGAGGATGGATGTGCGAGTGTGTGTGAGGATGGATGTGCGAGTGTGTGTGAGAATGGATGTGCGAGTGTGTGTGAGGATGGATGTGCGAGTGTGTGTGAGGATAGATGTGCGAGTGTGTGAGGATGGATGTGCGAGTGTGTGTGAGAATGGATGTGCGAGTGTGTGTGAGGATGGATGTGCGAGTGTGTGTGAGGATAGATGTGCGAGTGTGTGAGGATGGATGGCGAGTGTGTGAGGATGGATGTGCGAGTGTGTGTGAGGAGAGATTGCGAGTGTGTGTGAGGATGGATGTGCGAGTGTGTGTGAGGATAGATGTGCGAGTGTGTGAGGATGGATGTGCGAGTGTGTGTGAGGATGGATGTGCGAGTGTGTGTGAGGAGAGATTGCGAGTGTGTGTGAGGATGGATGTGCGAGTGTGTGAGGAGAGATTGCGAGTGTGTGTGAGGATGGATGTGCGAGTGTGTGAGGAGAGATTGCGAGTGTGTGTGAGGATGGATGTGCGAGTGTGTGTGAGGATAGATGTGCGAGTGTGTGAGGATGGATGTGCGAGTGTGTGTGAGGATGGATGTGCGAGTGTGTGTGAGGATGGATGTGCGAGTGTGTGTGAGGATGGATGTGCGAGTGTGTGTGAGGATGGATGTGCGAGTGTGTGTGAGGATGGATGTGCGAGTGTGTGTGAGGAGAGATTGCGAGTGTGTGTGAGGATGGATGTGCGAGTGTGTGTGAGGATGGATGTGTGAGTGTGTGTGAGGAGAGATTGCGAGTGTGTGTGAGGATGGATGTGCGAGTGTGTGTGAGGATGGATGTGTGAGTGTGTGTGAGGAGAGATTGCGAGTGTGTGTGAGGATGGATGTGCGAGTGTGTGTGAGGATGGATGGCGAGTGTGTGTGAGGAGAGATTGCGAGTGTGTGTGAGGATGGATGTGCGAGTGTGTGTGAGGATGGATGTGCGAGTGTGTGTGAGGATGGATGTGCGAGTGTGTGTGAGGATGGATGTGCGAGTGTGTGTGAGGAGAGATTGCGAGTGCGTGTGAGGATGGATGTGCGAGTGTGTGTGAGGATGGATGTGCGAGTGTGTGTGAGGATGGATGTGCGAGTGTGTGTGAGGATGGATGTGCGAGTGTGTGTGAGGATGGATGGCGAGTGTGTGTGAGGATGGATGTGCGAGTGTGTGTGAGGATGGATGTGCGAGTGTGTGTGAGGATGGATGTGCGAGTGTGTGTGAGGATGGATGTGCGAGTGTGTGTGAGGATGGATGTGCGAGTGTGTGTGAGGAGAGATTGCGAGTGTGTGTGAGGATGGATGTGCGAGTGTGTGTGAGGATGGATGTGCGAGTGTGTGTGAGGATGGATGTGTGAGTGTGTGTGAGGAGGGATGTGCGAGTGTGTGTGAGGATGGATGTGCGAGTGTGTGTGAGGAGGGATGTGCGAGTGTGTGTGAGGATGGATGTGTGAGTGTGTGTGAGGAGAGATTGCGAGTGTGTGTGAGGATGGATGTGCGAGTGTGTGTGAGGATGGATGTGTGAGTGTGTGTGAGGAGAGATTGCGAGTGCGTGTGAGGATGGATGTGCGAGTGTGTGTGAGGATGGATGTGCGAGTGTGTGTGAGGATGGATGTGCGAGTGTGTGTGAGGAGAGATTGCGAGTGTGTGTGAGGATGGATGTGCGAGTGTGTGTGAGGATGGATGTGCGAGTGTGTGTGAGAATGGATGTGCGAGTGTGTGTGAGAATGGATGTGCGAGTGTGTGTGAGAATGGATGTGCGAGTGTGTGTGAGGAGAGATTGCGAGTGTGTGTGAGGATGGATGTGCGAGTGTGTGTGAGGATGGATGTGCGAGTGTGTGTGAGGAGGGATTGCGAGTGTGTGTGAGAATGGATGTGCGAGTGTGTGTGAGAATGGATGTGCGAGTGTGTGTGAGGATGGATTGCGAGTGTGTGTGAGGAGGGATGTGCGAGTGTGTGTGAGAATGGATGTGCGAGTGTGTGTGAGGAGGGATTGCGAGTGTGTGTGAGAATGGATGTGCGAGTGTGTGTGAGAATGGATGTGCGAGTGTGTGTGAGGATGGATGTGCGAGTGTGTGTGAGGATGGATGTGCGAGTGTGTGTGAGGATGGATGTGCGAGTGTGTGTGAGGATGGATGTGCGAGTGTGTGTGAGAATGGATGTGCGAGTGTGTGTGAGGAGGGATGTGCGAGTGTGTGTGAGGAGGGATTGCGAGTGTGTGTGAGGAGGGATTGCGAGTGTGTGTGAGAATGGATGTGCGAGTGTGTGTGAGAATGGATGTGCGAGTGTGTGTGAGAATGGATGTGCGAGTGTGTGTGAGAATGGATGTGCGAGTGTGTGTGAGGATGGATGTGCGAGTGTGTGTGAGGATGGATTGCGAGTGTGTGTGAGGAGGGATGTGCGAGTGTGTGTGAGAATGGATGTGCGAGTGTGTGTGAGGAGGGATTGCGAGTGTGTGTGAGGATGGTTGTGCGAGTGTGTGTGAAGAGAGATTGCGAGTGCGTGTGAGGATGGATGTGCGAGCGTGTGTGAGGATGGATGTGCGAGTGTGTGTGAGGATGGATGTGCGAGTGTGTGTGAGGATGGATGTGCGAGTGTGTGTGAGGATGGATGGCGAGTGTGTGTGAGGATGGATGTGCGAGTGTGTGTGAGTATGGATGTGCGAGTGTGTGTGAGAATGGATGTGCGAGTGTGTGTGAGAATGGATGTGCGAGTGTGTGTGAGGATGGATGTGCGAGTGTGTGTGAGGAGGGATGTGCGAGTGTGTGTGAGTATGGATGTGCGAGTGTGTGTGAGGATGGATGTGCGAGTGTGTGTGAGGAGGGATGTGCGAGTGTGTGTGAGAATGGATGTGCGAGTGTGTGTGAGAATGGATGTGCGAGTGTGTGTGAGGATGGATGTGCGAGTGTGTGTGAGGAGGGATGTGCGAGTGTGTGTGAGTATGGATGTGCGAGTGTGTGTGAGGATGGATGTGCGAGTGTGTGTGAGGAGGGATGTGCGAGTGTGTGTGAGAATGGATGTGCGAGTGTGTGTGAGGATGGATGTGCGAGTGTGTGTGAGAATGGATGTGCGAGTGTGTTTGAGGAAGGATTGCGAGTGTGTGTGAGGATGGATGTGCGAGTGTGTGTGAGGATGGATGTGCGAGTGTGTGTGAGGAAGGATTGCGAGTGTGTGTGAGGATGGATTGCGAGTGTGTGTGAGGATGGATGTGCGAGTGTGTTTGAGGAAGGATTGCGAGTGTGTGTGAGGATGGATTGCGAGTGTGTGTGAGGATGGATGTGCGAGTGTGTGTGAGGATGGATGTGTGAGTGTGTGTGAGGAGGGATGTGCGAGTGTGTGTGAGGATGGATGTGCGAGTGTGTGTGAGGAGGGATGTGCGAGTGTGTGTGAGGATGGATGTGCGAGTGTGTGTGAGGATGGATGTGCGAGTGTGTGTGAGGATGGATGTGCGAGTGTGTGTGAGGATGGATGTGCGAGTGTGTGTGAGGATGGATGTGCGAGTGTGTGTGAGGATGGATGTGCGAGTGTGTGTGAGGAGGGATGTGCGAGTGTGTGTGAGGATGGATGTGCGAGTGTGTGTGAGGATGGATGGCGAGTGTGTGTGAGGATGGATGTGCGAGTGTGTGTGAGGATGGATGTGCGAGTGTGTGTGAGGAGGGATGTGCGAGTGTGTGTGAGGATGGATGTGCGAGTGTGTGTGAGGATGGATGTGCGAGTGTGTGTGAGGATGGATGTGCGAGTGTGTGTGAGGATGGATGTGCGAGTGTGTATGAGGATGGATGTGCGAGTGTGTGAGGATGGATTGCGAGTGTGTGAGGATGGATGTGCGAGTGTGTGTGAGAATGGATGTGCGAGTGTGTGTGAGGAGGGATGTGCGAGTGTGTATGAGGATGGATGTGCGAGTGTGTGTGAGGATGGATGTGCGAGTGTGTGTGAGGAGGGATTGCGAGTGTGTGAGGATGGATGTGCGAGTGTGTGTGAGGATGGATGTGCGAGTGTGTGAGGATGGATGTGCGAGTGTGTGTGAGGATAGATGGCGAGTGTGTGAGGATGGATGTGCGAGTGTGTGTGAGGATGGATGTGCGAGTGTGTGTGAGGATGGATGACGAGTGTGTGTGAGAATGGATTGCGAGTGTGTGAGGATGGATGTGCGAGTGTGTGAGGATGGATGTGCGAGTGTGTGTGAGAATGGATTGCGAGTGTGTGAGGATGGATGTGCGAGTGTGTGAGGAGGGATGTGCGAGTGTGTGTGAGGATGGATGTGCGAGTGTGTGTGAGGATGGATGGCGAGTGTGTGTGAGGATGGATGTGCGAGTGTGTGTGAGAATGGATTGCGAGTGTGTGAGGATGGATGTGCGAGTGTGTGTGAGGAGGGATGTGCGAGTGTTTGTGAGGATGGATGTGCGAGTGTGTGTGAGGATGGATGTGCGAGTGTGTGTGAGGATGGATGGCGAGTGTGTGTGAGAATGGATTGCGAGTGTGTGAGGATGGATGTGCGAGTGTGTGAGGAGGGATGTGCGAGTGTGTGTGAGGATGGATGTGCGAGTGTGTGTGAGGATGGATGTGCGAGTGTGTGTGAGGATGGATGGCGAGTGTGTGTGAGAATGGATTGCGAGTGTGTGAGGATGGATGTGCGAGTGTGTGAGGAGGGATGTGCGAGTGTGTGTGAGGATGGATGTGCGAGTGTGTGTGAGGAGGGATGTGCGAGTGTGTGTGAGAATGGATGTGCGAGTGTGTGTGAGGATGGTTGTGCGAGTGTGTGTGAGGATGGATGTGCGAGTGTGTGTGAGGATGGATGTGCGAGTGTGTGTGAGGATGGATGGCGAGTGTGTGTGAGAATGGATTGCGAGTGTGTGAGGATGGATGTGCGAGTGTGTGAGGATGGATGTGCGAGTGTGTGTGAGAATGGATGTGCGAGTGTGTGTGAGGATGGATGTGCGAGTGTGTGAGGATGGATGTGCGAGTGTGTGTGAGGATGGATGTGCGAGTGTGTGAGGATGGATGTGCGAGTGTGTGAGGATGGATGTGCGAGTGTGTGAGGATGGATGTGCGAGTGTGTGTGAGAATGGATTGCGAGTGTGTGTGAGAATGGATGGCGAGTGTGTGAGGATGGATGTGCGAGTGTGTGTGAGGATGGATTGCGAGTGTGTGTGAGAATGGATGGCGAGTGTGTGAGGATGGATGTGCGAGTGTGTGAGGATGGATGTGCGAGTGTGTGTGAGGATGGATTGCGAGTGTGTGAGGATGGATGTGCGAGTGTGTGTGAGGATGGATGTGCGAGTGTGTGTGAGGATGGATGTGCGAGTGTGTGTGAGGATGGATGGCGAGTGTGTGAGGATGGATGTGCGAGTGTGTGAGGATGGATGTGCGAGTGTGTGTGAGGATGGATTGCGAGTGTGTGAGGATGGATGTGCGAGTGTGTGTGAGGATGGATGTGCGAGTGTGTGTGAGGATGGATGTGCGAGTGTGTGTGAGGATGGATGTGCGAGTGTGTGAGGATGGATGTGCGAGTGTGTGTGAGGATGGATGTGCGAGTGTGTGAGGATGGATGTGCGAGTGTGTGTGAGGATGGATGTGCGAGTGTGTGTGAGGATGGATGTGCGAGTGTGTGTGAGGATGGATGTGCGAGTGTGTGTGAGAATGGATGTGCGAGTGTGTGTGAGGATGGATTGCGAGTGTGTGTGAGAATGGATGGCGAGTGTGTGAGGATGGATGTGCGAGTGTGTGTGAGGATGGATGGCGAGTGTGTGAGGATGGATGTGCGAGTGTGTGAGGATGGATGTGCGAGTGTGTGTGAGGATGGATGGCGAGTGTGTGAGGATGGATGTGCGAGTGTGTGTGAGGATGGATGTGCGAGTGTGTGTGAGAATGGATGTGCGAGTGTGTGTGAGGATGGATTGCGAGTGTGTGTGAGAATGGATGGCGAGTGTGTGAGGATGGATGTGCGAGTGTGTGAGGATGGATTGCGAGTGTGTGTGAGAATGGATGGCGAGTGTGTGAGGATGGATGTGCGAGTGTGTGTGAGGATGGATGTGCGAGTGTGTGTGAGGATGGATGGCGAGTGTGTGAGGATGGATTGCGAGTGTGTGTGAGAATGGATGGCGAGTGTGTGAGGATGGATGTGCGAGTGTGTGTGAGGATGGATGGCGAGTGTGTGAGGATGGATGTGCGAGTGTGTGAGGATGGATGTGCGAGTGTGTGAGGATGGATGTGCGAGTGTGTGAGGATGGATTGCGAGTGTGTGTGAGGAGGGATGTGCGAGTGTGTGTGAGGATGGATTGCGAGTGTGTGAGGATGGATTGCGAGTGTGTGAGGAGGGATTGCGAGTGTGTATGAGGATGGATGTGCGAATGTGTGTGAGGATAGATGTGCGAGTGTGTGTGAGGATGGATTGCGAGTGTGTATGAGGATGGATGTGCGAATGTGTGTGAGGATAGATGTGCGAGTGTGTGTGAGGAGGGATGTGCGAGTGTGTGTGAGGATGGATTGCGAGTGTGTGAGGATGGATTGCGAGTGTGTGTGAGGATGGATGTGCGAGTGTGTGTGAGGATAGATGTGCGAGTGTGTGTGAGGATAGATGTGCGAGTGTGTGTGAGGAGGGATTGCGAGTGTGTGTGAGGATGAATGTGCGAGTGTGTGTGAGGATAGATGTGCGAGTGTGTGTGAGGATGGATTGCGAATGTGTGTGAGGATGGATGTGCGAGTGTGTATGAGGATGGATGTGCGAATGTGTGTGAGGATAGATGTGCGAGTTTGTGTGAGGATGGATTGCGAGTGTGTATGAGGATGGATGTGCGAATGTGTGTGAGGATAGATGTGCGAGTGTGTGTGAGGAGGGATGTGCGAGTGTGTGTGAGGATGGATTGCGAGTGTGTGAGGATGGATTGCGAGTGTGTGTGAGGATGGATGTGCGAGTGTGTGTGAGGATAGATGTGCGAGTGTGTGTGAGGATAGATGTGCGAGTGTGTGTGAGGAGGGATTGCGAGTGTGTGTGAGGATGAATGTGCGAGTGTGTGTGAGGATGGATGTGCGAGTGTGTGTGAGGATGGATGTGCGAGTGTGTGTGAGGATAGATGTGCGAGTGTGTGTGAGGAGGGATTGCGAGTGTGTGTGAGGATGAATGTGCGAGTGTGTGTGAGGATAGATGTGCGAGTGTGTGTGAGGATGGATTGCGAGTGTGTATGAGGATGGATGTGCGAATGTGTGTGAGGATAGATGTGCGAGTGTGTGTGAGGAGGGATGTGCGAGTGTGTGTGAGGATGGATTGCGAGTGTGTGAGGATGGATTGCGAGTGTGTATGAGGATGGATGTGCGAGTGTGTGTGAGGATGGATGTGCGAGTGTGTGTGAGGATAGATGTGCGAGTGTGTGTGAGGAGGGATTGCGAGTGTGTGTGAGGAGGGATGTGCGAGTGTGTATGAGGATGGATGTGCGAATGTGTGTGAGGATAGATGTGCGAGTGTGTGTGCGGAGGGATGTGCGAGTGTGTGTGAGGATGGATGTGCGAGTGTGTGAGGATGGATGTGCGAGTGTGTGTGAGGATGGATGTGCGAGTGTGTGTGAGGATGGATGTGCGAGTGTGTGTGAGAATGGATTGCGAGTGTGTGTGAGGATGGATGTGCGTTCATGTGTGAGTATGGATGTGCGAGTGTGTGTGAGAATGGATGTGCGAGTGTGTGTGAGGATGGATTGCGAGTGTGTGTGAGGATGGATTGCGAGTGTGTGTGAGAATGGATTGCGAGTGTGTGTGAGGACGGATGTGCGAATATGTGTGAGGATAGATGTGCGAGTGTGTGTGAGGATGGATGTGCGAATGTGTGTGAGAATGGATTGCGAGTGTGTGTGAGGACGGATGTGCGAGTGTGTGTGAGGATAGACGTGCGAGTGTGTGTGAGGATGGATGTGCGAGTGAGTGTGAGGATGGATTGCGAGTGTGTGAGGATGGATGTGCGAGTGTGTGTGAGGATGGATTGCGAGTGTGTGAGGATGGATGGCGAGTGTGTGAGGATGGATGGCGAGTGTGTGAGGATGGATGTGCGAGTGTGTGAGGATGGATGTGCGAGTGTGTGTGAGGAGGGATTGCGAGTGTGTGTGAGAATGGATTGCGAGTGTGTGTGAGGATGGATGGCGAGTGTGTGTGAGGATGGATGTGCGAGTGTGTGAGGATGGATGTGCGAGTGTGTGTGAGGATGGATGGCGAGTGTGTGAGGATGGATGTGCGAGTGTGTGTGAGGATAGATGGCGAGTGTGTGAGGATGGATGTGCGAGTGTGTGAGGATGGATTGCGAGTGTGTGTGAGGATGGATGGCGAGTGTGTGAGGATGGATGTGCGAGTGTGTGAGGATGGATTGCGAGTGTGTGTGAGGATGGATGGCGAGTGTGTGAGGATGGATGTGCGAGTGTGTGTGAGGATGGATGGCGAGTGTGTGAGGATGGATGTGCGAGTGTGTGAGGATGGATGTGCGAGTGTGTGAGGATGGATGGCGAGTGTGTGAGGATGGATTGCGAGTGTGTGAGGATGGATTGCGAGTGTGTATGAGGATGGATGTGCGAATGTGTGTGAGGATAGATGTGCGAGTGTGTGTGAGGAGGGATGTGCGAGTGTGTGTGAGGATGGATGTGCGAGTGTGTGTGAGGATGGATGTGCGAGTGTGTGTGAGGATAGATGTGCGAGTGTGTGTGAGGATAGATGTGCGAGTGTGTGTGAGGAGGGATGTGCGAGTGTGTGTGAGGAGGGATTGCGAGTGTGTGTGAGGATGGATGTGCGAGTGTGTGTGAGGATAGATGTGCGAGTGTGTGTGAGGAGGGATGTGCGAGTGTGTGTGAGGATAGATGTGCGAGTGTGTGTGAGGAGGGATGTGCGAGTGTGTATGAGGATGGATGTGCGAATGTGTGTGAGGATAGATGTGCGAGTGTGTGTGCGGAGGGATGTGCGAGTGTGTGTGAGGATGGATGTGCGAGTGTGTGAGGATGGATGTGCGAGTGTGTGTGAGGATGGATGTGCGAGTGTGTGTGAGAATGGATGTGCGAGTGTGTGTGAGGATGGATGTGCGAGTGTGTGTGAGAATGGATTGCGAGTGTGTGTGAGGATGGATGTGCGTTCATGTGTGAGTATGGATGTGCGAGTGTGTGTGAGAATGGATGTGCGAGTGTGTGTGAGGATGGATTGCGAGTGTGTGTGAGGATGGATGTGCGAGTGTGTGTGAGAATGGATGTGCGAATGTGTGTGAGAATGGATTGCGAGTGTGTGTGAGGACGGATGTGCGAATATGTGTGAGGATAGATGTGCGAGTGTGTGTGAGGATGGATGTGCGAATGTGTGTGAGAATGGATTGCGAGTGTGTGTGAGGACGGATGTGCGAGTGTGTGTGAGGATAGACGTGCGAGTGTGTGTGAGGATGGATGTTCGAGTGCGTGTGAGGATGGATTGCGAGTGTGTGAGGATGGATGTGCGAGTGTGTGTGAGGATGGATTGCGAGTGTGTGTGAGGATGGATGTGCGAGTGTGTGAGGATGGATGTGCGAGTGTGTGTGAGGAGGGATTGCGAGTGTGTGTGAGGAGGGATGTGCGAGTGTGTGTGAGGATGGATGTGCGAGTGTGTGTGAGGATGGATGTGCGAGTGTGTGTGAGGATGGATGTGCGAGTGTGTGTGAGGATGGATGTGCGAGTGTGTGTGAGGATGGATTGCGAGTGTGTGAGGATGGATGTGCGAGTGTGTGTGAGGATGGATGTGCGAGTGTGTGTGAGGATGGATGTGCGAGTGTGTGAGGATGGATGTGCGAGTGTGTGTGAGGATGGATTGCGAGTGTGTGTGAGGATGGATTGCGAGTGTGTGTGAGGATAGATGTGCGAGTGTGTGTGAGGATGGATGTGCGAGTGTGTGTGAGGATAGATGTTCGAGTGTGTGTGAGGATGGATGGCGAGTGTGTGAGGATGGATGTGCGAGTGTGTGTGAGGATTAGTGTGTGTGAGGAGAGATTGCGAGTGTGTGTGAGGAGGGATGTGCGAGTGTGTGTGAGGATGGATGTGCGAGTGTGTGTGAGGATAGATGTTCGAGTGTGTGTGAGGATGGATGGCGAGTGTGTGTGAGGATGGATGTGCGAGTGTGTGAGGATGGATGTGCGAGTGTGTGTGAGGATGGATGTGCGAGTGTGTGTGAGGATGGATGTGCGAGTGTGTGTGAGGATAGATGTTCGAGTGTGTGTGAGGATGGATGGCGAGTGTGTGAGGATGGATGTGCGAGTGTGTGAGGATGGATGTGCGAGTGTGTGAGGATGGATGTGCGAGTGTGTGTGAGGAGAGATGTGCGAGTGTGTGTGAGGATGGATGTGCGAGTGTGTGTGAGGAGGGATTGCGAGTGTGTGTGAGGATGGATGTGCGAGTGTGTGTGAGGATGGATGTGCGAGTGTGTGTGAGGAATGGATGTGCGAGTGTGTGTGAGGATGGATGTGCGAGTGTGTGTGAGGATGGATGTGCGAGTGTGTGTGAGGATGGATGTGCGAGTGTGTGTGAGGATGGATGTGCGAGTGTGTGTGAGGATGGATGTGCGAGTGTGTGTGAGGATGGATGTGCGAGTGTGTGTGAGGATGGATGTGCGAGTGTGTGTGAGGATGGATGTGCGAGTGTGTGTGAGGATGGATGTGCGAGTGTGTGTGAGGATGGATGTGCGAGTGTGTGTGAGGATGGATGTGCGAGTGTGTGTGAGGATGGATGTGCGAGTGTGTGTGAGGATGGATGTGCGAGTGTGTGTGAGGATGGATGTGCGAGTGTGTGTGAGGATGGATGTGCGAGTGTGTGAGGATGGATGTGCGAGTGTGTGAGGATGGATGTGCGAGTGTGTGTGAGGATGGATGTGCGAGTGTGTGTGAGGATGGATGTGCGAGTGTGTGTGAGGATGGATGTGCGAGTGTGTGAGGATGGATGTGCGAGTGTGTGTGAGGATGGATGTGCGAGTGTGTGTGAGGATGGATGTGCGAGTGTGTGTGAGGATGGATGTGCGAGTGTGTGAGGATGGATGGCGAGTGTGTGAGGATGGATGTGCGAGTGTGTGTGAGGATGGATGTGCGAGTGTGTGTGAGGATGGATGTGCGAGTGTGTGTGAGGATGGATGTGCGAGTGTGTGTGAGGATGGATGTGCGAGTGTGTGTGAGGATGGATTGCGAGTGTGTGAGGATGGATGTGCGAGTGTGTGAGGATGGATGTGCGAGTGTGTGAGATGGATGTGCGAGTGTGTGTGAGGATGGATGTGCGAGTGTGTGTGAGGATGGATGTGCGAGTGTGTGTGAGGAGTGACTGCGAGTGTGTGTGAGGATGGATGTGCGAGTGTGTGTGAGGATGGATGTGCGAGTGTGTGTGAGGATGGATGTGCGAGTGTGTGTGAGGATGGATTGCGAGTGTGTGAGGATGGATGTGCGAAGTGTGTGTGAGGATGGATGTGCGAGTGTGTGAGGACGGATGTGCGAGTGTGTGTGAGGATGGATTGCGAGTGTGTGTGAGGATGGATGTGCGAGTGTGTGTGAGGATAGGATGTGCGAGTGTGTGTGAGGATGGATGTGCGAATGTGTGTGAGGATGGATGTGCGAGTGTGTGTGAGGATGGATGTGCGAGTGTGTGTGAGGATGGATGTGCGAGTGTGTGTGAGGATGGATTGCGAGTGTGTGTGAGGATGGATGTGCGAGTGTGTGTGAGAATGGATGTGCGAGTGTGTGTGAGGATGGATTGCGAGTGTGTGTGAGGATGGATGTGCGAGTGTGTGTGAGAATGGATGTGCGAGTGTGTGTGAGGAGGGATTGCGAGTGTGTGAGGATGGATGTGCGAGTGTGTGTGAGGATGGATGTGCGAGTGTGTGTGAGGATGGATGTGCGAGTGTGTGTGAGAATGGATGTGCGAGTGTGTGTGAGGAGGGATTGCGAGTGTGTGAGGATGGATGTGCGAGTGTGTGTGAGGAATGGATGGCGAAGTGTGTGTGAGGATGGATGGCGAGTGTGTAGTGAGGATGGATGTGCGAGTGTGTGTGAGGAGGGATTGCGAGTGTGTGTGAGGATGGATGTGCGAGTGTGTGTGAGGATGGATGTGCGAGTGTGTGAGGATGGATGTGCGAGTGTGTGTGAGGATGGATGTGCGAGTGTGTGAGGATGGATGTGCGAGTGTGTGTGAGGATGGATTGCGAGTGTGTGTGAGGATGGATGTGCGAGTGTGTGTGAGGATGGATGTGCGAGTGTGTGTGAGGATAGATGTGCGAGTGTGTGTGAGGATGGATGTGCGAGTGTGTGTGAGGATGGATGTGCGAGTGTGTGTGAGAATGGATTGCGAGTGTGTGAGGATGGATGTGCGAGTGTGTGTGAGGATGGATTGCGAGTGTGTGTGAGGATGGATGGCGAGTGTGTGAGGATGGATGTGCGAGTGTGTGTGAGGAGGGATTGCGAGTGTGTGTGAGGATGGATTGCGAGTGTGTGTGAGGATGGATGGCGAGTGTGTGAGGATGGTTGTGCGAGTGTGTGTGAGGAGGGATTGCGAGTGTGTGTGAGGATGGATTGCGAGTGTGTGTGAGGAGGGATTGCGAGTGTGTGAGGATGGATGTGCGAGTGTGTGTGAGGAGGGATTGCGAGTGTGTGTGAGGAGGGATTGCGAGTGTGTGTGAGGATGGATGTGCGAGTGTGTGTGAGGAGGGATGTGCGAGTGTGTGTGAGGAGGGATTGCGAGTGTGTGTGAGGATGGATGTGCGAGTGTGTGTGAGGAGGGATTGCGAGTGTGTGAGGATGGATGTGCGAGTGTGTGAGGATGGATGTGCGAGTGTGTGTGAGGAGGATTGCGAGTGTGTGAGGATGGATGTGCGAGTGTGTGTGAGGAGGGATTGCGAGTGTGTGTGAGGATGGATGGCGAGTGTGTGAGGATGGATGTGCGAGTGTGTGTGAGGATAGATGTGCGAGTGTGTGTGAGGATGGATGTGCGAGTGTGTGTGAGGATGGATGTGCGAGTGTGTGTGAGGATGGATGTGCGAGTGTGTGTGAGGATGGATGTGCGAGTGTGTGAGGATGGATGGCGAGTGTGTGTGAGGATGGATGTGCGAGTGTGTGTGAGGAGGGATTGCGAGTGTGTGTGAGGATGGATGTGCGAGTGTGTGTGAGGAGGGATTGCGAGTGTGTGTGAGGATGGATGTGCGAGTGTGTGTGAGGATGGATGTGCGAGTGTGTGAGGATGGATGGCGAGTGTGTGAGGATGGATGTGCGAGTGTGTGTGAGGATGGATGTGCGAGTGTGTGTGAGGATGGATTGCGAGTGTGTGAGGATGGATGTGCGAGTGTGTGTGAGGAGGGATTGCGAGTGTGTGAGGATGGATGTGCGAGTGTGTGTGAGGAGGGATTGCGAGTGTGTGTGAGGATGGATGTGCGAGTGTGTGTGAGGATGGATGTGCGAGTGTGTGTGAGGATGGATGTGCGAGTGTGTGTGAGGATGGATGTGCGAGTGTGTGTGAGGATGGATTGCGAGTGTGTGTGAGGATGGATTGCGAGTGTGTGTGAGGATAGATGTGCGAGTGTGTGTGAGGATGGATGTGCGAGTGTGTGTGAGGATGGATGTGCGAGTGTGTGTGAGGATAGATGTGCGAGTGTGTGTGAGGATGGATGTGCGAGTGTGTGTGAGGATAGATGTTCGAGTGTGTGTGAGGAGGGATTGCGAGTGTGTGTGAGGATGGATGTGCGAGTGTGTGTGAGGATGGATGGCGAGTGTGTGTGAGGATGGATGTGCGAGTGTGTGTGAGAATGGATGTGCGAGTGTGTGTGAGGATGGATGTGCGAGTGTGTGTGAGGATGGATGTGCGAGTGTGTGTGAGAATGGATGTGCGAGTGTGTGTGAGGATGGATGTGCGAGTGTGTGTGAGGATGGATGTGCGAGTGTGTGTGAGGATGGATGTGCGAGTGTGTGTGAGAATGGATGTGCGAGTGTGTGTGAGGATGGATGTGCGAGTGTGTGTGAGGATGGATGGCGAGTGTGTGAGGATGGATGGCGAGTGTGTGTGAGGAGGGATTGCGAGTGTGTGTGAGGATGGATGTGCGAGTGTGTGTGAGGATGGATGTGGGAGTGTGTGAGGATGGATGTGCGAGTGTGTGTGAGGATGGATTGCGAGTGTGTGTGAGGATGGATGGCGAGTGTGTGTGAGGATGGATGTGCGAGTGTGTGTGAGGATGGATGTGGGAGTGTGTGAGGATGGATGTGCGAGTGTGTGTGAGGATGGATTGCGAGTGTGTGTGAGGAGGGATTGCGAGTGTGTGTGAGGATGGATGTGCGAGTGTGTGTGAGGATGGATGTGGGAGTGTGTGAGGATGGATGTGCGAGTGTGTGTGAGGATGGATGTGCGAGTGTGTGTGAGGATGGATGTGCGAGTGTGTGTGAGGATGGATGTGCGAGTGTGTGTGAGGATGGATTGCGAGTGTGTGTGAGGATGGATGTGCGAGTGTGTGTGAGGATGGATGTGCGAGTGTGTGGGAGGATGGATGTGCGAGTGTGTGTGAGGATGGATGTGCGAGTGTGTGTGAGGATGGATGTGCGAGTGTGTGTGAGGATAGATGGCGAGTGTGTGTGAGGATGGATGTGCGAGTGTGTGAGGATGGATGTGTGAGTGTGTGTGAGGATGGATGTGCGAGTGTGTGTGAGGATGGATGTGCGAGTGTGTGTGAGGACGGGATTGCGAGTGTGTGTGAGGATGGATGGCGAGTGTGTGTGAGGATGGATGTGCGAGTGTGTGAGGATGGATGTGTGAGTGTGTGAGGATGGATGTGTGAGTGTGTGTGAGGATGGATGTGCGAGTGTGTGAGGATGGATGTGCGAGTGTGTGTGAGGATGGATGTGCGAGTGTGTGTGAGGATGGATGTGCGAGTGTGTGTGAGGATGGATGTGCGAGTGTGTGTGAGGATGGATTGCGAGTGTGTGTGAGGATGGATGTGCGAGTGTGTGTGAGGATGGATGTGCGAGTGTGTGTGAGGATGGATGTGCGAGTGTGTGTGAGGATGGATGTGCGAGTGTGTGTGAGGATGGATGTGCGAGTGTGTGTGAGGATGGATGTGGAGTGTGTGAGGATGGATGTGCGAGTGTGTGTGAGAATGGATGTGCGAGTGTGTGTGAGGATGGATGTGCGAGTGTGTGTGAGGATGGATGTGGAGTGTGTGTGAGGATGGATGTGTGAGTGTGTGTGAGGATGGATGTGCGAGTGTGTGTGAGGATGGATGTGCGAGTGTGTGTGAGGATGGATGTGCGAGTGTGTGTGAGGATGGATGTGCGAGTGTGTGTGAGGAGGGATTGCGAGTGTGTGTGAGGATGGATGTGCGAGTGTGTGTGAGGATGGATGTGCGAGTGTGTGTGAGGATGGATGTGCGAGTGTGTGTGAGAATGGATGTGGGAGTGTGTGTGAGGATGGATGTGCGAGTGTGTGTGAGGATGGATGTGCGAGTGTGTGTGAGGATGGATGTGCGAGTGTGTGTGAGGATGGATGTGCGAGTGTGTGTGAGGATGGATGTGCGAGTGTGTGTGAGGAGGGATTGCGAGTGTGTGTGAGGATGGATGGCGAGTGTGTGTGAGGATGGATGTGCGAGTGTGTGTGAGGATGGATGTGGGAGTGTGTGAGGATGGATGTGTGAGTGTGTGTGAGGATGGATGTGCGAGTGTGTGTGAGGATGGATGTGCGAGTGTGTGTGAGGATGGATGTGCGAGTGTGTGTGAGGATGGATGTGGGAGTGTGTGAGGATGGATGTGCGAGTGTGTGTGAGGATGGATGTGTGAGTGTGTGTGAGGATGGATGTGCGAGTGTGTGTGAGGAGGGATTGCGAGTGTGTGTGAGGATGGATGGCGAGTGTGTGTGAGGATGGATGTGCGAGTGTGTGTGAGGATGGATGTGGGAGTGTGTGAGGATGGATGTGCGAGTGTGTGTGAGGATGGATGTGGGAGTGTGTGTGAGGATGGATGTGGGAGTGTGTGAGGATGGATGTGCGAGTGTGTGTGAGGATGGATGTGGGAGTGTGTGAGGATGGATGTGCGAGTGTGTGTGAGGATGGATGGCGAGTGTGTGTGAGGATGGATGTGCGAGTGTGTGTGAGAATGGATGTGCGAGTGTGTGTGAGGATGGATGTGCGAGTGTGTGTGAGGATGGATGTGCGAGTGTGTGGGAGGATGGATGTGCGAGTGTGTGTGAGGATGGATGTGCGAGTGTGTGTGAGGATGGATGTGCGAGTGTGTGTGAGGATAGATGGCGAGTGTGTGTGAGGAGGGATTGCGAGTGTGTGTGAGGATGGATGGCGAGTGTGTGTGAGGATGGATGTGCGAGTGTGTGTGAGGATGGATGTGCGAGTGTGTGTGAGGATGGATGTGCGAGTGTGTGAGGATGGATGTGCGAGTGTGTGGGAGGATGGATGTGCGAGTGTGTGTGAGGATGGATGTGCGAGTGTGTGTGAGGATGGATGTGCGAGTGTGTGTGAGGATAGATGGCGAGTGTGTGTGAGGATGGATGTGCGAGTGTGTGAGGATGGATGTGTGAGTGTGTGTGAGGATGGATGTGCGAGTGTGTGTGAGGAATGGATGTGCGAGTGTGTGTGAGGAGGGATTGCGAGTGTGTGTGAGGATGGATGTGCGAGTGTGTGTGAGGATGGATGTGCGAGTGTGTGTGAGGATGGATGTGCGAGTGTGTGAGGATGGATGTGTGAGTGTGTGTGAGGATGGATGTGCGAGTGTGTGTGAGGATGGATGTGCGAGTGTGTGTGAGGATGGATGTGCGAGTGTGTGTGAGGATGGATGTGCGAGTGTGTGTGAGGATGGATGTGCGAGTGTGTGTGAGGATGGATGTTCGAGTGTGTGTGAGGATGGATGGCGAGTGTGTGTGAGGATGGATGTGCGAGTGTGTGAGGATGGATGTGTGAGTGTGTGTGAGGATGGATGTGGGAGTGTGTGAGGATGGATGTGTGAGTGTGTGTGAGGATGGATGTGCGAGTGTGTGAGGATGGATGTGCGAGTGTGTGTGAGGATGGATGTGCGAGTGTGTGTGAGGATGGATGTGCGAGTGTGTGTGAGGATGGATTGCGAGTGTGTGTGAGGATGGATGTGCGAGTGTGTGTGAGGATGGATGTGGGAGTGTGTGAGGATGGATGTGCGAGTGTGTGTGAGGATGGATGTGGGAGTGTGTGAGGATGGATGTGCGAGTGTGTGTGAGGATGGATGTGCGAGTGTGTGTGAGGATGGATGTGCGAGTGTGTGTGAGGATGGATGTGCGAGTGTGTGTGAGGATGGATGTGCGAGTGTGTGTGAGGAGGGATTGCGAGTGTGTGTGAGGATGGATGGCGAGTGTGTGTGAGGATGGATGTGCGAGTGTGTGTGAGGATGGATGTGCGAGTGTGTGTGAGATGGATGTGGAGTGTGTGAGGATGGATGTGCGAGTGTGTGTGAGGATGGATGTGCGAGTGTGTGTGAGGATGGATGTGCGAGTGTGTGTGAGGATGGATGTGCGAGTGTGTGTGAGGATGGATTGCGAGTGTGTGTGAGGATGGATGGCGAGTGTGTGTGAGGATGGATGTGCGAGTGTGTGTGAGGATGGATGTGGGAGTGTGTGAGGATGGATGTGTGAGTGTGTGTGAGGATGGATGTGCGAGTGTGTGTGAGGATGGATGTGCGAGTGTGTGTGAGGATGGATGTGCGAGTGTGTGTGAGGATGGATGTGCGAGTGTGTGTGAGGATGGATGTGCGAGTGTGTGTGAGGATGGATGTGCGAGTGTGTGTGAGGATGGATGTGCGAGTGTGTGTGAGGATGGATGTGCGAGTGTGTGTGAGGATGGATGTGCGAGTGTGTGTGAGGATGGATGTGCGAGTGTGTGTGAGGATGGATGTGCGAGTGTGTGTGAGGATGGATGTGCGAGTGTGTGTGAGGATGGATGTGCGAGTGTGTGTGAGGATGGATGTGCGAGTGTGTGTGAGGATGGATGTGGAGTGTGTGAGGATGGATGTGCGAGTGTGTGTGAGGATGGATGTGCGAGTGTGTGTGAGGATGGATGTGCGAGTGTGTGTGAGGATGGATGTGGAGTGTGTGAGGATGGATGTGCGAGTGTGTGTGAGGATGGATGTGCGAGTGTGTGTGAGGATGGATGTGCGAGTGTGTGTGATGGATTGCGAGTGTGTGTGAGGATGGATGCGAGTGTGTGTGAGGATGGATGTGCGAGTGTGTGTGAGGATGGATGTGCGAGTGTGTGTGAGGATGGATGTGCGAGTGTGTGTGAGGATGGATTGCGAGTGTGTGTGAGGATGGATGTGCGAGTGTGTGTGAGGATGGATGTGCGAGTGTGTGTGAGGATGGATGTGGAGTGTGTGTGAGGATGGATGTGCGAGTGTGTGTGAGGATGGATGTGCGAGTGTGTGTGAGGATGGATGTGCGAGTGTGTGTGAGGATGGATGTGGAGTGTGTGAGGATGGATGTGCGAGTGTGTGTGAGGATGGATTGTGAGTGTGTGTGAGGATGGATGTGCGAGTGTGTGTGAGGATGGATGTGGGAGTGTGTGTGAGGATGGATGTGCGAGTGTGTGTGAGGATGGATGTGCGAGTGTGTGTGAGAGATGGATGTGCGAGTGTGTGAGGATGGATGTGCGAGTGTGTGTGAGGATGGATGTGCGAGTGTGTGTGAGGATGGATGTGCGAGTGTGTGTGAGGATGGATGTGCGAGTGTGTGTGAGGATGGATGGCGAGTGTGTGTGAGGATGGATGTGCGAGTGTGTGTGAGGATGGATGTGCGAGTGTGTGTGAGGATGGATGTGCGAGTGTGTGTGAGGATGGATGTGCGAGTGTGTGTGAGGCTGGATGTGCGAGTGTGTGTGAGGATGGATGTGCGAGTGTGTGTGAGATGGATGGCGAGTGTGTGTGAGGATGGATGCGAGTGTGTGTGAGGATGGATGTGCGAGTGTGTGTGAGGATGGATGTGCGAGTGTGTGTGAGGATGGATGTGTGAGTGTGTGTGAGGATGGATGTGCGAGTGTGTTGAGGATGGATGTGCGAGTGTGTGTGAGGATGGATTGCGAGTGTGTGTGAGGATGGATGTGCGAGTGTGTGTGAGGATGGATGTGCGAGTGTGTGTGAGGCTGGATGTGCGAGTGTGTGTGAGGATGGATGTGCGAGTGTGTGTGAGGCTGGATGTGCGAGTGTGTGTGAGGATGGATGTGCGAGTGTGTGTGAGGATGGATGTGCGAGTGTGTGTGAGAATGGATGTGCGAGTGTGTGAGGATGGATGTGCGAGTGTGTGAGGATGGATGTGCGAGTGTGTGTGAGGATGGATGTGCGAGTGTGTGTGAGGATGGATGTGCGAGTGTGTGTGAGGATGGATGTGCGAGTGTGTGTGAGGATGGATTGCGAGTGTGTGTGAGGATGGATGTGCGAGTGTGTGTGAGAATGGATGTGCGAGTGTGTGTGAGGATGGATTGCGAGTGTGTGTGAGGATGGATTGCGAGTGTGTGTGAGGATGGATGTGCGAGTGTGTGTGAGGATAGATGTGCGAGTGTGTGTGAGGATGGATGTGCGAGTGTGTGTGAGGATAGGATGTGCGAGTGTGTGTGAGGATGGATGTGCGAGTGTGTGTGATGGATGCGAGTGTGTGAGGATGGATGTGCGAGTGTGTGTGAGGATGGATGTGCGAGTGTGTGTGAGGATGGATGTGCGAGTGTGTGTGAGGATGGATTGCGAGTGTGTGTGAGGATGGATGTGCGAGTGTGTGTGAGGATGGATGTGCGAGTGTGTGTGAGAATGGATGTGCGAGTGTGTGTGAGGATGGATGTGCGAGTGTGTGTGAGGATGGATTGCGAGTGTGTGTGAGGATGGATGTGCGAGTGTGTGTGAGGATGGATGTGCGAGTGTGTGTGAGGATGGATGTGCGAGTGTGTGTGAGGATGGATGTGCGAGTGTGTGTGAGGATGGATGTGCGAGTGTGTGAGGATGGATGTGCGAGTGTGTGTGAGGAATGGATGTGCGAGTGTGTGTGTGAGGATGGATTGCGAGTGTGTGAGGAGGATGTGCGAGTGTGTGTGAGGATGGATGTGCGAGTGTGTGTGAGGATGGATTGCGAGTGTGTGTGAGGATGGATGTGCGAGTGTGTGTGAGGATGGATGTGCGAGTGTGTGTGAGGATGGATGTGCGAGTGTGTGTGAGGATGGATGTGCGAGTGTGTGTGAGGATGGATGTGCGAGTGTGTGTGAGGATGGATGTGCGAGTGTGTGAGGATGGATGTGCGAGTGTGTGTGAGGATGGATGTGCGAGTGTGTGTGAGGATGGATGTGCGAGTGTGTGTGAGGATGGATGTGCGAGTGTGTGTGAGGATGGATTGCGAGTGTGTGTGAGGATGGATGTGCGAGTGTGTGTGAGGATGGATGTGCGAGTGTGTGTGAGGATGGATGTGCGAGTGTGTGTGAGGATGGATTGCGAGTGTGTGTGAGGATGGATGTGCGAGTGTGTGTGAGGATGGATGTGCGAGTGTGTGTGAGGATGGATGTGCGAGTGTGTGTGAGGATGGATGTGCGAGTGTGTGTGAGGATGGATGTGCGAGTGTGTGTGAGGATGGATTGCGAGTGTGTGTGAGGATGGATGTGCGAGTGTGTGTGAGGATGGATGTGCGAGTGTGTGTGAGGATGGATGTGCGAGTGTGTGTGAGGATGGATGTGCGAGTGTGTGTGAGGATGGATGTGCGAGTGTGTGTGAGGATGGATGTGCGAGTGTGTGTGAGGATGGATGTGCGAGTGTGTGTGAGGATGGATGTGCGAGTGTGTGTGAGGATGGATGTGCGAGTGTGTGTGAGGATGGATGTGCGAGTGTGTGTGAGGATGGATGTGCGAGTGTGTGTGAGGATGGATTGCGAGTGTGTGAGGATGGATGTGCGAGTGTGTGTGAGGATGGATGTGCGAGTGTGTGTGAGGATGGATGTGCGAGTGTGTGTGAGGATGGATGTGCGAGTGTGTGTGAGGATGGATGTGCGAGTGTGTGTGAGGAGGATTGCGAGTGTGTGAGGATGGATGTGCGAGTGTGTGTGAGGATGGATTGCGAGGTGTGTGAGGATGGATGTGCGAGTGTGTGTGAGGATGGATGTGCGAGTGTGTGTGAGGATGGATGTGCGAGTGTGTGTGAGGATGGATGTGCGAGTGTGTGTGAGGATGGATGTGCGAGTGTGTGTGAGGATGGATGTGCGAGTGTGTGTGAGGATGGATGTGCGAGTGTGTGTGAGGATGGATGTGCGAGTGTGTGTGAGGATGGATGTGCGAGTGTGTGTGAGGATGGATGTGCGAGTGTGTGTGAGGATGGATGTGCGAGTGTGTGTGAGGATGGATTGCGAGTGTGTGTGAGGATGGATGTGCGAGTGTGTGTGAGGATGGATGTGCGAGTGTGTGTGAGGATGGATGTGCGAGTGTGTGTGAGGATGGATGTGCGAGTGTGTGTGAGGATGGATTGCGAGTGTGTGTGAGGATGGATGTGCGAGTGTGTGTGAGGATTGGATGTGCGAGTGTGTGTGAGGATAGGATGTGCGAGTGTGTGTGAGGATGGATGTGCGAGTGTGTGTGAGGATGGATGTGCGAGTGTGTGTGAGGATGGATGTGCGAGTGTGTGTGAGGATGGATGTGCGAGTGTGTGTGAGGATAGATGTGCGAGTGTGTGTGAGGATGGATGTGCGAGTGTGTGTGAGGATAGATGTGCGAGTGTGTGTGAGGATGGATGTGCGAGTGTGTGAGGATGGATGTGCGAGTGTGTGTGAGGATGGATGTGCGAGTGTGTGTGAGGATGAGATGTGCGAGTGTGTGTGAGGATGGATGTGCGAGTGTGTGTGAGGATGGATGTGCGAGTGTGTGTGAGGATGGATGTGCGAGTGTGTGTGAGGATGGATGTGCGAGTGTGTGTGAGGATGGATGTGCGAGTGTGTGTGAGGATGGATGTGCGAGTGTGTGTGAGGATGGATGTGCGAGTGTGTGTGAGGATGGATGTGCGAGTGTGTGTGAGGATGGATGTGCGAGTGTGTGTGAGGATGGATGTGCGAGTGTGTGTGAGATGGATGTGCGAGTGTGTGTGAGGATGGATGTGCGAGTGTGTGTGAGGATGGATGTGCGAGTGTGTGTGAGGATGGATGTGCGAGTGTGTGTGAGGATGGATGTGCGAGTGTGTGAGGATGGATGTGCGAGTGTGTGTGAGGATGGATTGCGAGTGTGTGTGAGGATGGATGTGCGAGTGTGTGTGAGGATGGATGTGCGAGTGTGTGTGAGGATGGATGTGCGAGTGTGTGTGAGGATGGATGTGCGAGTGTGTGTGAGGATGGATGTGCGAGTGTGTGTGAGGATGGATGTGCGAGTGTGTGTGAGGATGGATGTGCGAGTGTGTGTGAGGATGGATGTGCGAGTGTGTGTGAGGATGGATGTGCGAGTGTGTGTGAGGATGGATGTGCGAGTGTGTGTGAGGATGGATGTGCGAGTGTGTGTAGGATGGATGTGCGAGTGTGTGTGAGGATGGATGTGCGAGTGTGTGTGAGGATGGATTGCGAGTGTGTGTGAGGATGGATGTGCGAGTGTGTGTGAGGATGGATGTGCGAGTGTGTGTGAGAATGGATGGCGAGTGTGTGAGGAAGGATGGCGAGTGTGTGTGAGGATGGATGTGCGAGTGTGTGTGAGGATGGATGTGCGAGTGTGTGTGAGGATGGATGTGCGAGTGTGTGTGAGAATGGATGA